>NC_042616.1:523208504-523342976 GCF_901001135.1 Rhinatrema bivittatum
CTGGGGATAGAAAAAATGTCGTATGTATCAGAAGGGAGCTGATTAAGGAGAACCGTATCAGATTCCTTAAGCCAGGACTCTGTTATGGCACAGATATCCGGATTTTGGTCTATGAGTAGGTCATTGAGTAGAGGGGTTTTTTTGTTTAGTGACTGGGCATTGAGGAGAACAAGAGAGAGAGCGGTAAGACCAATGATTTGGGTGAGAGGGGGGGAGATCATGGAAGGGAGGATGGTTTTTAGATGTGAGTAATGCTGTGGGTATTGGGGAGAGTTGGGCCTACATTTGTTGTATTTGAGAATGGTGATTTGGTATTGATGCATGCTGAATGGGTGTTAGGATGTAGTGTATGAATGGAATTGGGTGCTGATGAGAGAGATAGGAGGAGGTTCTTATCTTTCAGATTATAGAATGCACTGAATCAGAGGTGAGAAAATGGTGAATGTGTGGAAGGGGGAGAGAGGGAGGATTGGAAATATTTGATGGAACGAATTCCAGTGTATAAGGGAGAGGAAGAGGAGAACTATGAGTCACAGCAATTGATAGAGTGTGGTAATAGAGAGGTGTACAAAAATTTTCAACTATGAGTCACAGCAATTGATAGAGTGTGGTAATAGAGAGGTGTACAAAAATTTTCAAATACAGTAGAGGTGGTTATCCTAAATCCAGCAGTTATCAAATACAGTGGTTATCAAGAACATTGCAGTTGACAAGTACATGGGTGTTATCAAATACAGTAGTCTAGATGGCAGGGATAGGGCATGCACAAACGGAAGAGCACAGGGTGGGGGGACAGCAGACGATTATTTTCTGTGCGAGTGGCTGCTAGCATATGACATAGGAACACTCTGGCACCAGGAAACGGAGGGGTAGACACTGGAGGGATGCTACCTGTAATGTGCCACTATATTCCTTGCCTACGGTTTGGCTTGGCTACGTTGTCGTAGGGGCTATCCAAGGTATAGGTCTTGCATTTTAGTAAGGTGCTGAGGGAGCTGATCTGAGAAGTGCAGTTCTGGGGTAGGGCAGTGCCACTCTGCAGAGACGCTCGAAGGGGCGCTCAAAGGGGCAGGCCCCTTTGACGCGCTCCTTCGGCGCGCGACACTCGGCGCGCGGCGCCGACAGTCGGGGAATTTAAAGTGCCTCAGGGCCTCTCCGGGTTGGTTGGGCGTCGCTGGCGTGTCGGCTGTGGGCGTGAACAGCGGCTGGAAGGACAGCGAAACGGGACCGGATGCTGCACGATCGGCGGCAGACCCTTCGTGGGTGAGGCTGTAAATTTAAAGGGCCTTACCCCGGCGGGTCTGTGGCGCCGATTGCGCAGGCCTGCCTCGTGGACGTCCTCGCTGCGATCGCCGAATAGAAGGAGGGGTGCGCCGGCAATCAACGAATTTAAAGGGCCTCAGGGCCTCTCCGGGTTGGTTGGGCGTCGCTGGCGTGTCGGCTGTGGGCGTGAACAGCGGCTGGAAGGACGGCGAAACGGGACCGGATGCTGCACGATCGGCGGCAGACCCTTCGTGGGTGAGGCTGTAAATTTAAAGGGCCTTACCCCGGCGGGTCTGTGGCGCCGATTGCGCAGGCCTGCCTCGTGGACGTCCTCGCTGCGATCGCCGAATAGAAGGAGGGGTGCGCCGGCAATCAACGAATTTAAAGGGCCTCAGGGCCTCTCCGGGTTGGTTGGGCGTCGCTGGCGTGTCGGCTGTGGGCGTGAACAGCGGCTGGAAGGACGGCGAAACGGGACCGGATGCTGCACGATCGGCGGCAGACCCTTCGTGGGTGAGGCTGTAAATTTAAAGGGCCTTACCCCGGCGGGTCTGTGGCGCCGATTGCGCAGGCCTGCCTCGTGGACGTCCTCGCTGCGATCGCCGAATAGAAGGAGGGGTGCGCCGGCAATCAACGAATTTAAAGGGCCTCAGGGCCTCTCCGGGTTGGTTGGGCGTCGCTGGCGTGTCGGCTGTGGGCGTGAACAGCGGCTGGAAGGACGGCGAAACGGGACCGGATGCTGCACGATCGGCGGCAGACCCTTCGTGGGTGAGGCTGTAAATTTAAAGGGCCTTACCCCGGCGGGTCTGTGGCGCCGATTGCGCAGGCCTGCCTCGTGGACGTCCTCGCTGCGATCGCCGAATAGAAGGAGGGGTGCGCCGGCAATCAACGAATTTAAAGGGCCTCAGGGCCTCTCCGGGTTGGTTGGGCGTCGCTGGCGTGTCGGCTGTGGGCGTGAACAGCGGCTGGAAGGACGGCGAAACGGGACCGGATGCTGCACGATCGGCGGCAGACCCTTCGTGGGTGAGGCTGTAAATTTAAAGGGCCTTACCCCGGCGGGTCTGTGGCGCCGATTGCGCAGGCCTGCCTCGTGGACGTCCTCGCTGCGATCGCCGAATAGAAGGAGGGGTGCGCCGGCAATCAACGAATTTAAAGGGCCTCAGGGCCTCTCCGGGTTGGTTGGGCGTCGCTGGCGTGTCGGCTGTGGGCGTGAACAGCGGCTGGAAGGACGGCGAAACGGGACCGGATGCTGCACGATCGGCGGCAGACCCTTCGTGGGTGAGGCTGTAAATTTAAAGGGCCTTATCCCGGCGGGTCTGTGGCGCCGATTGCGCAGGCCTGCCTCGTGGACGTCCTCGCTGCGATCGCCGAATAGAAGGAGGGGTGCGCCGGCAATCAACGAATTTAAAGGGCCTCAGGGCCTCTCCGGGTTGGTTGGGCGTCGCTGGCGTGTCGGCTGTGGGCGTGAACAGCGGCTGGAAGGACGGCGAAACGGGACCGGATGCTGCACGATCGGCGGCAGACCCTTCGTGGGTGAGGCTGTAAATTTAAAGGGCCTTACCCCGGCGGGTCTGTGGCGCCGATTGCGCAGGCCTGCCTCGTGGACGTCCTCGCTGCGATCGCTGTTTTGAAAGAGTCACATTGGCTTTTAGTGGAATTCCAGTCCAAATTTATGGTTTTGACATTGTCTTGAAAGCCTTGTGATTCAGTGTCCCTAAATATCTTGCTACTCATCTTTCTCTGTACATGCTGCGTCAAGATCTTTTAAACAGACTTTTTTTACTACCTCTTCTTCAAGTCCAACTTACTACCTCCTGGTGGAAAGTTGGACTTAAACCCCCCCCCCCCCCCCCGCCGCATAGGCTCGGCGGCACGCGCAAGCCCCGGGACTCGCGTATGTCCCAGGGCTTGCAAAAATGAGCGTGGCGTGGGCGAGTCCGTGGTCAGGTGGCATGTCCGGGGCATGTCGGCAGTCCGGAGGTGGTCCGTGGGCGTGGCCGAGTGCCCCGACCCAACAGCCTGTGTCGGGGCCTGCCGCGCTGGCAGACAGCCGGCACGCACAAGTGGCAGGCGTAACTCAACAAAATAAGGTGGGGGGATTTAGGTAGAGCGATGGGTTGGGTTAGATAGGGGAAGGGAGGGAAAGGTGGGGGGGAACAAAAAAAAGTTCCCTCCAAGGCCGCTCCGATTTCGGAGCGGCCTTGGAGGGAACGGGGAAAGCCATCGGGCCTCCCCTAGGGCTTGGCGCGCGCAAGGTGCACATGTGTGCACCCCCTTGCATGCACCGAACCTGGATTTTATAACATGCGTGCGGCAGCGCCGGGTAGCGTGCACAAATGTACCCCCTGCATGTAATTTGAAAAATCTGCCCCTCAAATTGCAGATGATATGGAATGTGGACAAATGCAAAGTAATTTCATGTATCACAGAGCAACTCAAATTATAGCTACACAATGCAAATTTCTACATTGAGCATCACCACTCAGGAAAAGGATTTAGGCATCATCGTGGATAATACGTTGAAATTCTTTGCTCAGTATGCAGCGGCAGCCAAGAAAACAAATAGAATGCTTGGAATTATTAGGAAAGGAGTAGAGAATAAAACAAAGAATAACCTAGTGCCTCTGTATCACTCCATAGTGCCACCACACCTTGAGTATTGTGTGCAGTTTTGGTCACTACATCTCAAAAAAGATATAGTGGAAATAAAAAAGGTAAAGAGAAGGACAACCAAAACGATAAAGGGGATAGAGCAAATTCTCTATGAGGAAAGGCTAAAGATGTTAGGGCTCTTCAGAAAAGAGACAGCTGAGGGGACTTATGAAAGAGGTTTATAAAGTAATGAGTGGAGTTCATCGGGTAAAAGCGAATTGGTTGCTTACACTTTCAAAAAGTACAAATGCTAAGGGACATGCAATGAAGTTACAAGATAATACAATTGTTGTGCTTCCCAGCTGCGCTGATGCCACGGCCGGGCCTGCTCACCTGGTGTGCCCGTCTACCAGCTCCTCACTTGCGGCCTCCGCCAGCGCTGCTTGTCCATGGTGTCCCTGGGTGTCTCCAGGCCCATCAGGCCCTTCTCTCTCACTGCGCTCCTTGCGTCGGGGCTCGGCGTCCTCCACGGCATCGGCCCTGCCCCCTAGCAAGCGCGCATGGAACTCACAGATATTAAAGGGCCAAGCGCAGGAAACCCATCTGTGGTGCACCCCGATGACATCACCTGAGCCCTGAATATAAGCAGGGCTAGGTCTACTGCTCTTTGCCTTGGCAATCGGGTCAATGCCGTTGGTGTGCTAGTTTGCCTCTGTTCCAGTGTCTCCTGTTCCAGTGTCTCCTGCTCCAGTGTCTCCTGTTCCAGTGTCTCCTGTTCCTGCATCTCCTTGTTCCTGTGTCCTTCCCAGGTAGTATCTATCCGGACTGACTTCTTCGTACTGACCTCTGCCTGCCTGACCACTCTACTGTCTGCCACCTGGAACCGACCCCCGCTTGCCTCGATGACGCACAGACTGGTTCTGGCTCTGACCTTGGCGCTTCACTCGGACACTCTCTTCTGGCCCCCAGTGACCTTTGGCTTCCATGTGGCTAGACCTACAGGCACTGCCTGTCTCATTCAGAGGACCTCCCTGAACTGTTGCCTTTTCGAGGTCTCTGGAACTTCCAATTCAGGTCTAGCTTCTCCACTCTGCATCAGCTCGTGGTGGGCACACCTCTCCGATACCTGTCTGGGAGACCACCGGAGGCCCACCTAAGTCCAGGCGGTCCAGGTACCCAAGGTCCAGGTACCCAAGGACCAAGTCGGTCCAGGTACCCAAGGACTTAACCTGCAGAAACCCAGGACTGTCATTGGTGAAGCTCCAGCTAGCCTCTGTCTCCTTGTGTGCTCCGCCTCCTGGTGGCAGGTGCTCTCTGGGTCTGACTCGAGGGCCGTACCAATCCTGCACCAGCCCAAGGGTCCACCTTCAGTGCAACAACAATTAAGACAAAAAGGAGAAAATATTTTTTTACTCAACACATAATTAAACTCTGGAATTTATTGCCAGTGTAGATGTGATGAAAGTTGTTAGCGTAGATGGGTTTAAAAATGTTTTTCACAAGTTTCTTGAAGAAAAGTCCATAAGCCATTATTAAAGTGGATTTGGGAAAACCTTTCCTTTAAGCAAAACGTGATCTATCAATCTTTTGGGATTCTGCCAAGTACTTGAGACCTGGATTGGCCATTACTGGAGACAGCATTCTGGGCCTGATGGATCTTTGGTCTAATACAGTATGGCAAATCTTATGATAACTGTCCATTTAACCTGTACCTTACATAAAGCCTTACGTTAATTATCTTGCTTCTGTTTTTTTTTTAAACAATATTACTATCGAGGCTCATACTAAGGCAAATTACTTTAAATTTAGGAATATGGTCAAGTCTTAATTTTTTTAATGCAGCCAATGGTTACAGTGTATTTGGGATCATGTCAAGTTTGGTATTGGATATAATCTGCATTTTTATATAGAAACATAGAAATGACGGCAGAAGAAGACCAAACAGTCCATCCCGTCTGCCCAGCAAGCTTTCACACTTTTTTTTTCATACTTTTCTGTTACGCTTGTCGCTTTAAATAACTTTTTTGGTTCTATTTCCCTTCCACCCCTGCCATCGTAGATAGTGCTGGAGCTGAATCTAAGTGAAGTATCTAGCTAATTGGTTTGGGGTAGTAACTGCCGTAATAAGCAAGCTATTCCCACGCTTGTTTACCCAGCCTGTGCAACTCAGTCCTTGTTGGTTGTTTGAATACAATTCATCTTTTCTTCATTCCCCCTGCCATTGAAGCAGTGAGCTGCACTGGATATGTATTCTAAGGGACGTATCAGGCTTGATTCGGGGTAGTAACCGCCGTAACAAGCAAGATACACCCATGCTTATTTGTTTTATCCAGACTATGTAATTCAGACATTGTTGGTAGTCTGAATATAAATCATCTTTTCTTCATTCCCCCTGCCGTTGAAGCAGAGAGCTATGCTGGATATGCATTGAAAGTGACTTATCAAGCATTTTTGGTTTGGGGTAGTAACCACCGTAACAAGCAAGCTACTCCCCTGCTTTTATGTGGATGCAAATCCTTTTTTTCCACATTTCCTCTTGGCGTTGAAGAATAGAGCAATGTTGGAGTTGCATTAACTGTGTGTATATTTATTGAAGAAGCATATTAATTAGGGATGTGAATCGTTTTTTGACGATTTAAAATATCGTCCGATATATTTTAAATCGTCAAAAATCGTTAGGGCCACGATACAATACCAATTCCCCCGATTTATCGTTAAAAAATCGTAAATCGGGGGAAGGGGGAGGGCAGGAAAACCGGCACACTAAAACCCCCTAAAACCCACCCCCGACCCTTTAAATTAAATCCCCCACCCTCCCGAACCCCCCCAAATGCTTTAAATAACCTGGGGATCCAGCGGTGGTCCAGAACGGCGGCGGTCCGGAACGGCCCCCTCAATTGAATCCTGTTGTCTTCAGCCGGCGCCATTTTGCAAAATGGCCGCCGCAAAATAGCGGCGGCCATAGACAAAAACGATTCGACGCAGGAGGTCGTTCCGGACCCCCGCTGAACGACCTCCTGCAGTCGATCTCCTGCCGGCGCCATTTTCCGTACGGAAAACGATTCGCGGCAAGAAATCGCTTCCTGAACCCCGCTGGACTCCCAGGAACATTTGGCCAGCTTGGGGGGGTCTCCTGACCCCCACAAGACTTGCCAAAAGTCCAGCGGGGGTCCGGAACGACCTCCTGCGTCGAATCGTTTTTGTCTATGGCCGCCGCCATTTTGCGGCGGCCATTTTGCAAAATGGCGCCGGCTGAAGACAACAGGATTCAATTGAGGGGGCCGTTCCGGACCGCCGCCGTTCTGGACCACCGCTGGATCCCCAGGTTATTTAAAGCATTTGGGGGGGGGGTTCGGGAGGGTGGGGGATTTAATTTAAGGGTTTTAGGGGGTTTTAGTGTGTCGGCTCACGATTTTAACGATTTTCACGATAGTTTACACACTCAAACGGCAACAATACGATTCCCTCCCCCTCCCAGCCGAAATCGATCGTTAAGACGATCGAGGACACGATTCACATCTCTAATATTAATCTCCAGGTAGTAGCCGTCATTCCTGCAAGCCACCCCCATGCCTCTTCTCTTCATTCACATCCTCTAGGCTTTATGGATCCATAATATTTATCCCACGTCCCTTTGAAATCCTTCACAGTTTTGGTCTTCACCACTTCTTCCAGAAGGGTGTTCCAGGCAACCACCACCCTCTCCATGAAGAAATACTTCCTGACATTGGTTCTGAGTCTTCCTCCCTGGAGTTTCAAATCGTGACCCCTGGTTCTGCTAATTTTTTTGCAACAGAAAAGGTTTGTCATTGTCTTTGGTTATCTTGGTTAGATTGGGGAGGATAGGTGGGTTTTTGAGATTGGTTATAAGTTGTTTTATCTGAGAAGGATGGGTTGGTTGACAGGATGAGTGGCTAACATGTCCATGTATAAGCCAATTTTATATCTATGAAAGGTGGAGTAAAAAGTTAAATAAACACATAAAGACAAAAGCTGGCTGATTGGCGTGCTGAGGGGAATGGAAACAAGCAGATTTGGGGAAGGGAATTCAGGATGTTTAGCTAACCTGCTTGCTTGGACTTTTTGGTGTGGCAGGAGTGGCTAATTAAAGAGGCAATGGCTGGGTATGAGGGCAGGCTGGTTGGTTGGGAGGAATAGCTTACTGGGATGGCAGGCTGTGCATGCAAGGAAGAGAGAACATGCAGGATTCGGGTTGGAAGTGAAAGAAAGAGGCTAGAAAGGAAGCATGGATGTGAGAGAGTACAGGACCAGAGAAGGGATAGGAATACCTAATTCCTTCCATCCAATCCAGATTTACCCCAGATCCTGAATCCTCACTCCTTTTCTCTCTTTTTCTCTTCTCTCATCCAATATCCTCTTGCTCCCCATTTCCCATTCAACTATTCTCTTTTTTGCCATCCCTAGTCTTCTCACTCTCTCTCGCTCTCTTCTCCCCTTCTCAGGTCTTCTGGTAGAGGCAGGAAGAAAGAGAGGTGGAGATGGAGACAAGGGAAGAGAAGGAAGTGGAAGTTGCACTCTGGGCTAGGGAAAGAGAGGAGGAACAGGGGATACTGATGCTGGGCAGAGGGTGGTGAAGGAGGGAATTATAGAGCAAGGTGTGGGGTGGAATTTGTTATGTTGGGACTGCCATGGCCTCACTGTAGTCTACTAGTGCGTAGGGATATGTAGCAGTCTTGTTTGTTCCTTCTCCCAGTCGATGTGTATTGGTGTTTTATGGCCCATTGTGATATTTTTAATATTTCCTTTTCATAGGTCGTGTTCTTGTTATGTGAGTCCTGGAAATTAGTACTACTATGATGTAGCAAATTTGTTATATATGTATTATTTTTTGCAGAATTTTGTATTTTACCATGTGCCTGGTAGTGGAGGAAGTTTATTTTACTGTTGCTGAGATGACATTAGAATTTGATTTTTTTTTTGGGTGGGGGAGGTGGGGAGTAATGAGTTGTATGGGAAATGTACTAGCTTTGCTCTGTATCCATTGTTGGAGAAGGGACTGTTTTGTGAATGCAGAACATTTTTACAAAACTAGATGTACGGAGTTTATTTTGCGTTTGTCTTGCACATACCATGACAAGGATGAACTTCACTCTTAAGCCAGGGTATATCGGATATGACCTCAATCTCTCAAATGTATTGTTGGTACTCTTCTTAATACCTGCATTGTGCCAAACAGAGTTTTCTTCTGGAGCCTGCAATGTGCAATATATACAGATAACACAGTGAAGTGTGCTTGGAAGTTCTTTTTAATCAGGCTAGTGGTACCCAAAAATTGTGACTATTTTTGTATCTTTATACAACATTTTCCTGGACTCTGGATGCATTTCTTGGTATTTGATGATCTTCTGTCTCTCCATAGTACTGAATAGTTGCTTGATACTGATACCTCTATTAGCAATGCTGCTCTTTACCACTATGTCTGATCTTCTGGTATCATTTTTTTATTGTTTAGTCTAAGAATGTTCTGTGTGAACACTACATCCTGTTTCCAGTGGATGAGCCATGCTGCATTTCTTTGCAAAGTTTGACACAATGGACAATACAATGGCTTTTCTATATTCACAAGAAAAGAGATGACAGATGTTGGTGACTGGTATAACTTGATGCTTATCATTTACTCTGCTTGCACTAGTGCACACAGTGTAGTGTTTGCAATTTAATAATTTTTGAATAAGCATTGTGATTACATGTAAACCTAAAATAAGAAATAAATGGTGGGAGTAAGGGGTATGGGGGTGTGGCAGAGACTAGATGGTTTATTTGGCACCTCAACCGAAAAGGCATTCCACTGACCCTGATATATATATATATATATATATATATATATATATATATTAGGGATGTGCAGAGCAAAATTTTATGTTCATATTTTTTATGTCCGAAAGGGGGTCCCACTTGCGGCCAATATGGACATAAAAAAATCCAATGAGTTGGGTATATGTACATATGTGCAAAAAAAAAATTTAAACCCCTCACCCTCCTTAATCCCCCCCCCAGACTTACCACAACTCCCTGGTGATCGAGCGAGGAGTGAGGACGCCATTTCTGCAATCCTTGGCGAGAAGCATGTGACGTCGGCGGCACGTCGAGTGACGCCGGCGTCACGTGATTCCCGGCAAGTTCGCGCCGGACAGCTCGTTCGGCCCAAAAAGAACTTTTGGCCAGCTTGGGGGGGCCTCCTGACCCCCTCAAGCTGGCCAAAAGTTCTTTTTGGGCCGAACGAGCCGTCCGGCGCGAACTTGCCGGGAATCACGTGACGCCGGCGTCACTCGACGTGCCGCCGACGTCACATGCTTCTCGCCAAGGATTGCAGAAATGGCGTCCTCACTCCTCGCTCCATCACCAGGGAGTTGTGGTAAGTCGGGGGGGGGGGGGATTAAGGAGGGTGAGGGGGTTTATATTTTTATTTTGGCTCAACAATCGCGATTTCCCACATATCGAACATATCTATGTTCGATATGTGGGAAATCCGATCGTTTATGTCGAATCAATTTTTTAAGTAAAAAAAAAATATGAGTTGCGTTTTACTAATGCGGTCAATCCGAATGCACACCCCTAATATATATATATATATATATATATACACACACACACACATGAATATAATTGTCTTTATAGCCATACTTATTTTAAAATATTGAATCAATCTTTATTTACATTTAACAAAATTCACTGCATACAAGTGCAAAAGAAGAAAAGTTTCAATTGATTATTTTCATTTAGCTTTCACAAAAGTAATCATCAATAACAAAACAGCAGCAGAGAGGAAGAGTTAGTTTCATATAGTATTCTAAGAAATCTCCTGCTGTTTTGACAGATTGCAAGGGTTTCTCTTTAGCTTCCATAAAAGAAATAAACAAAATATTTTACAGTGCCTGAATATAAGGAAACAAATAGCTGATGAAAAGACAAGCATTACACTCAGCTGACTTATGCCCATTTTACACTTCCAATAAAAAGGAATGTGTGGTTCCATATTCTGCTGGAATTTTAATTGCTTCACATTGAGGTAAACAATTGAGGGACGCTGGAAACAGAGATGCATATTCTAGGTTCAGTGCCATTGCTGAATCCTACCTGGAATTAAATTCCAGTATGAGCACACTGTCTCATTAGTCTTTGCTCTATGTTCTTTTCCTTAGGTCCTAAAGGACTTGTAATAAAATTAAAAAGAGCCCACATAATAAATCTAAAACTATTTCCTGCACTACTAATAATATGCTACCTCCACTATCTGCCATAATAATAACCATGTGATTTTATGCAATTAAAGCCATATTATCAAATTCCAGTAGACAATAATTTAGAGCAGTGCTGTGTATGTATGTTCAAGATTCTTGATATAAATGTTACTATATAATCAAATGAAAACAAAAATAATACCCAGCAACTGATTCCATATTCTATAAATATATACTATATTTAAATATAAAATCAAAGCAAATGTCCACACAATTGCTTTGTTTCTAAGCATTAAGAATAGAAGCAAAAATTGCCTGAAACAATTAATATGCTGCACCTTGACTAAGGACCCTATCTTAAAGAAACGATTGCAAATTTAAAATATTACATGCAATTAAACAAAATATAATCTCAGTCTACTTAAAAACACATTAATCTAAACTGAAACAAATCTGATATTGTGAAACTTTTCCAGATTGGGAAAGACGTGAAATTTGTCTCTTTCAACAGGCCAGGATTTTTGTACAGGTCCACTAGGCTTTGGGGCAGATTTTAAAAGCCCTGCATACATAAATCCAGCTGGATTTACATGTGCAGGGGGATTACGCACACCAAGCCTATTTTGCATAGGTCCGGCGATGCGCGTATGTCCCCGGGCTTTGAAAAAGGGGCGGGAAGGGGGTGGGGAGTGGGAGGGTGCCAGTCCGGGGGTGGGATCGAGGCCTCCGGCACAGCGGCCGTGCCGGGAGATCGCGCCCCGGCAGCTGGCCGGCACACGCAAGTTACGCCTGCCTATGGCAGGCGTAAATAGCAAAATAAAGGTAGGGGGATTTAGGTAGGGCTGGTGGGCAGGATAGATAGGGGAAGGTAGGGGGAGCGGAAGGAAAGTTCCCTCTGAGGCCGCTCTGATTTCAGAGCGGCCTCGGAGGGAACGGGGAAAGCCATCGGGGCTCCCCTAGGGCTCGGCGCACGCAAGGTGCACAAGTGTGCACCCCCTTGTGCGCACCGACCCCAGATTTTATAACATGAGTGCAGCTGCGCGCGCATGTTATAAAATCGGGCGTACCTTTTAAAATTCGGCCCTTTGTGTCTAAGGTGACAAATTCCTGGGGAAGGCAAACTTTCAAGTGTGGCAAAATGATGCTGCATGTATGAGCTATGGCTCCCAATCATCTGTTCCATTAGACAGTGCAGATACTATTAAGGAAAGCAAAGTTTTGGAGGTCAGGTGACCTATGTGGTACTATAGAGGTTCTGGGTACTAGCACCCCAACCACTGACTCTGCAGCTTTCATTGCATGACTGAGGCTACAATACAAGTGTTGGGCTAAAATTCTGCTATGGACTCCCACCCTGGACCTTGTTTGACCTTCCTAGGAAAATTCCTTCCCCCAAATCTTGAAAAATAACTTCTACATTTTCCTATAACCCATTAGTTTCCAATGCAAAAGTCGACCTTTAAGGGCTAGTCTCACTGTTGTATGTATGAGGTAATAGACTGATGTAACCAAAGTATTATAGCAAAAGTCATTTTCTACCAAAAATGTAAGATTTTTTTTTTAAGTACACTTTTTTTCTCATCTATTCCTATAGAACTGGATTGCATAAATATTACTGAAAATGTTCTAGTAAGGCAGTGTAGAGGTCATAAACTGTCAAATGTTTTGGACCTCATGCCCTTACTATGTTCTGGCAGTCTAAACACACTCACGGTTTCCTTTTCCAATTCCAGATATGACTGATGTCAGGAAAGTGATGATGCTGCATATTCCAAAAGGGATAATGTTTCGTATTCATGCCCAAGTTAGAAGATCCCAATAGGCCCCGTTATAGGCAACAATATAATTTATTTTAATTGATTAAAATATCTTGGAATACAACATTAGGAGCTATAATAAGTAAACCGTTGCTTTTGGTCAGTAACAACTGTAAAGGTATGTTGTAAATTCAATTTTATATCAAGTTGAATTTGGTAAAGACAATCTGCATGCTTAATATTAGCTGGTTTTCCTCACTCTCCCACCCTGCACTCAGTCATCTAGAAAACCAGTCAGTGATGGACTTACAGTGATCCTTTGTTTTTTAGTTCATGATTTTTTTTTTCAAAATAATTTTTTTATTATAATTATAAATTAATGCAAAAACTACAGCTTTCAAATACAGAAATAAAAAACACAATACATGAACCATAGTATCTAACAGAGACGACACTATGAAACTTCTAAAAATAGTTCAGCTTACGTGTTCAATTGCCTTAACATAAATCTCTTTATTATAAACAGTCATACCCCATTCACACACACATTCATACATTTCCTCCCTCCCATTATAGGAACCTCCATTTAAGACCAGATATTTTTATAACTAGTATCAATCAACCCAGCTTGTAAATCTTTTGGAAGTAACGCATAAAAGGCTTGCCAACAAGCACCGTACAATTTATCAGGTTTACATGTGCCACTGAGAAAGTCCATATATTCCATTTGTAGTAGTGATATCATATTATTTGTCCATGCAGCTAAAGTAGACATAGCATTGGGTCAGTCCAGTTCACCAGTATGGTCCTACATGCAAGCATAATAGCAAGACGTTCAAATATTCATTTTGAATTATTACCATCTACCAAGTGGGAGCTAGCCAACAATATATGCCCGGTAACAGGTATAGGTACATCTGTACATTTAGTAATCATCTGAAACACAGAATCCCAAAAGTTTGTTAATTTTGGACAGGTAAACAATTGATGATATAACATCCCATCCGTTGTTCCACATTTACTACATAAAGAAGTAGATGCCAACTTCATTTTATGTCTGTGTACATCATCATAATAAAAACAGTAAAGTATTTTAAATTGGACTTCCCGTAATCCTAAGTCAGGTAAAGACACATGCAGTGCCTTAAAGCAAGATTTCAAATATGATGGTGTGAGTTATATTCCTATCATATTAGACCAGCGAGTTGCCAGAGTCCAAACAGGCAACTTTAATAATTTTTTTTCCTAGTTTTTTCCAACCTGTGATTGAATTAGTCATACACGCTGTGTCAAATATATTTGTAGCAAAGTTTGATTCAGCAGCTAACACCTCAGAGCTCTATGACAATGATTGTAAGTAATGACGAGCCTGTAAGTAAGCGAAAAATTGTTTTGCAGGAAGTTGATATGTACAAGCCAAAGTATCATAATCTAATAAGACATGAGAAACAGGATCAAATAAATGAAATGGAAACATTAATCCATGATTTGCCCATGATAGATAAACACCTTTATTCTCAATCCCAGGAAGAAAACTAATATTACCAAGAAAGGGATTTAAGAGAGAAACATCTCCTAATAGACGTGCACGACATCACAACCATCTCTAAGCACGGACACATGGTGCCAATAATACTCTGGGAAATGAAAGGGTACATCTGAGCCCAGGACGTAGTTGAATAATACTAAGAGGGGAATTTGGGTGAGACATACATTCCAGCATCCCTTGCGCACAATAATGATAGGTTCCCGTGATCCATTCTCCGTTGAAATGCAATTGGCAGGCTACATTGTATAACCGAAAGTCAGGCATATTTAATCCACCCTGTTCCTTAGGGCCTTCTAGAATAGTATAGGCCATGCGGGCTCGACCACCTTTCCAAAGAAAATTATGAATAATAGATCGCAAGCGGATCTATAACTCTCAACCAACAGGAAGGATATGAAGAAGATATAAAAGCTTAGGAACAATCACCATCTTTATCAATGCATAACGGCCAAACAGAGAGAGTGGGAGAGAAATCCAGACTCTCAGTTGCTCTTCTAAGCTTGTTATACAGGGGGGGAATATTGAAGTCATATAACATATTTAGCTGTCTAGGGATCCAAGCGCCCAAATACCCCAACTTTTCAGGAGCCCATTTAAATGGAAAGGGACCATGCCAAGTTGCAGGTAGGTTATCATTTAGGGCCAAGGCTTCTGACTTAGCATAATTTATTTTTAATCCCGCTACTAAGTGGAATTGTTCAAATAAACTAATAATTACAGGAGCACTTTTATGTGGGTTTCCCACAAAAAGTAGGATGTCATCTGCAAACATAGATATCTTTAATGGGTGTCCTTCTCAAAACATTAGCCAATGGTTCTAATGCCAAAATGAACAACAATGGGGATAGTGGACAGCCCTGTCTGACCCCACAGTATAAATTAAAAGAGTCTGTAGAGTTTCCATTAATCAAAATAATGGCACTGGGATTGCTATAAAGAGTTTAAAGCCATGTAAAGAAATTTCCAGAAAAGTTATATTTCTGCAATGCCCAAAACATATATAAGGTAGCGCCGGCGCCATTTTGCCCTCACTATGTCGACATAGTGAGGGCAAAGGTAGCGCCGGCGCCATTTTGAATATTGGCAAATCGGCCCAAGTGCAGAAGGTCGCTCCCGGACCCCCACTGGACTTTTGGCAAGTCTTGTGGGGGTCGGAAGGCCCCCCCAAGCTGGCCAAAAGTCCCTGGGGGTCCAGCGGGGGTCCGGGAACGATCTACTGCACTCGTGACGTTGGGTCACAGGAACCAAAATGGCGCCGGCGCTACCTTTGCCCTGTCATATGGTAAGGGCAAAGGGCCACCGGCGCCATTTCTCTTAACGCAGCCGTGGCCCGAGAGTGGGAGATCGCGCCAGGACCCCCCCACTGGACCCCAGGTAATTTAAAACTTTTTGGGGGGGTTCAGGAAGGTGGGGGATTTCTTTTAAAGGGTCGGGGTGGGTTTTAGGGTTGTTTTGGTGTGCCGGTTTTCCCGCCCTCCCCCGATTTACGTTTTTTGATGATAAATCGCGGGAATTGTTATTGTATCGCAGCTCTAACGATTTTTGACGATTTAAAATATATCTGACGATTGTTTTAAATCATCAAAAAACGATTCACATCCCTAGCTTTTATTACATTCCATACTTAAAAATGATTTTGCTGCTGCATGGAATTTTGGGTTTCTTGTGAAATTTGCTTTCTGATTGAAAATTTTGTCAAAATCAGAATATGAAAATGAACACAAATTTGTGTGGCTTTCTTGATAATTTGTAAGGTATGCTTTACATATAAACTTTTTCCCATATTCTGGCTTAACACAGTCTCTTTCCTTTGTTGATTTTCTGGTGTTGCATTAGATTTCTCTTCCAACTGAAAATTCCGCTCGTTCAAAACATGTTACAGGTCTTTCCTATTCATTGTTTCTGTTGTGCCTACATTTCTTCTGTCTGAGGGATTTTGGGGAAAACATACCCAGATATAACTAAGAAAGAATGGTTGGAGAACTAGGCTAGGGGGAGAAACCTGTATTTTTTTCTTTTTCATATTTTATTTTTTCTGGAGACAAAACACCCTAGTATAAACAACAAAGAAACAGGCTGGGAGAACTAGGCTGGAATTGTAGAGGGTTAAACCAAAAAAGTAATTGAGAACCTGAAAAGAAGAAGGGTAGGAGAACATTGCATTTTTTTATTTTTTCAAAAGTTTTTCATGGAGACAAAACATCCCAGTATAAAATACAAAAAAAAAAAAAAAAAAGAATGGTGAGAGAGCTAGGCTGAGATCCAAAATAGCAGACAACACAGTGGCACCAAAACTCCCATGCTGAAATATAATAGGTGTGGCAAGTGGGCATATTAACAGCAAGATCACCAAGGTGTTAGACAGAGCAGAATCAGAAAGACCGTAAGATGGTAGAATAGGGACATGGCAGATAGGCATGTGGTAGCATGACATCTAAGGCAATATTTATGGAGCGTGGCATGTAGATAGAGCAGTAGCAGCAAAATCCCTAAGATGGTATTTTAGAGATATGGCAGACAGGCATATGGCAGGAAGACCCCTAAGGTGATATATAAGGGGCATGGCAGGGGAGTAATAGCAATACCATTAAGTCAGGGGAGGTTCTTTCATTAGTCAGGGTGAGGCAACCACCTCATGCATAACTATTTTGGGGAGCCAGAAACTGTCCCCGTCCAAAAAAAAAAAAGTATGCCCCTGCTATGTCTGCCTCACTAAGGGGTTGATTTTAAATGGAGCGCGTGCACGTCCATGTGCGCGCGGTTCCCGGCGCATGCACATGGACGCGCTGATTTTATAACATGCTTGTGCCAGCACACACGTTATAAACTCTGATGGCCACACGCATGTGTGGGCAGCCCATCACTCAAGCACACATGGGGGGGGGGGGGGATTTAAAAAGGCAATGCGGCGGCAGGAGTGGGCCTTCCCCAGTTCCCTTCCAGTTTTCTCCAAATAAGGAGCGGACTGGGAGGGAATTTCCCTATATCCCTACCTAAACTTCCTACCCTTTCCCCTCGCCTCTCCTCTCCTCTCCTCCCCGACCCCTAACCCCTTCCTAGCTACTTTTTTTTTTGTTCGATTATTGCTCCTCAGGAGCAGAATTCATCTGGGCATAGGCGCTTCCCCGGGACAGTGATGAATGGCGCTGTTCCGGCCTGCTCTGCCCTGTCCCTCCCCGCCCAGACCATGCCCCCTGGCCCACCCCTTTTAGAGAGGTCCAGCACTTCGGTGCATAACAGGGTTTACGCACATGGCTGGGCATTTCTGCGTTGAAAGAGAAGTGTTAGACTTTCTCCCCTGCCGTTGAAGCAGAGTGCCACGCTGGACATGCATTGAAAGCAAAACATCGGCCTACTTGGTTCTGGGGAAGTAACTGCCGCAACAAGCAAGCTACATCTCGCTTCCTTGTGAATGCAAAACCTTTTTTTCTTTTTTTTTCTTCCACATTTCCTCTTGCCGTTGAAGCCCAGAGCAACGCCGGAGTCCCACCAACCACGTACACGTGCATCGAACAAGGGCACCATCTCCAGGTAGTAGTCCTCATTCTCATGAGCCACATTAACAATCAACAAATATTGAACAAGCCTAATAACTGGCAATACCTATAGCCTATGTCCTAACCGGTAAATTTACATACTCTTACCCACCCCTCTGTTGTTTTTTTTTTTTGGAGACGGCAACCCTCCATCCTTTCGCTCCGTGAAGGTGGTATACCATTAGCATCCCGCTCTGTGAATGCCACTCCAGCCTACCGCTCCGTGAAGGTGGAACACCGACCACTGGCATCCCGAAATGGTAATGAGCTGCTTTGCATGCAAATGCTTTGCAAATGTATGCAAAGCATCTCATTTCTAGTCTTTTCTGGTAATAAAAAAACATGGCTTGCCTAAAAAATTGTAAACTACATTATTTTCAGGAAAGTTAGCTGCAACTCAGGATGCTTCTGGGGCTGTAACTTAAAGGGCTCTAGTGGCTTGAAAGAAGCCCATCTAATGTGTGTAAATCCCCTCTAGGGATATTAAGAGACCCCCGACCCAATCCCCTATTAACTCTAGAGGTAGCCCCAAGGTGCAAAAATTAAAAAATATAAAATCAGTCATATAGTGATATCCCCTCCCCCTTCTCTACTTCTTCATTTGAAAACATTAGACTCCCCCAGCCCCAAAGCCCCCACACCATGCAAACTGAGTTATAGGGAATAATCTGAAGAATTTTGTGATTTTGTTCAGAATAGAGAGGCCTTTTTAATTTAATTTTTGGTGAGCATAAGTGTTTCCTCCATGACTTAAGGTGATCTCCTGGTCCATGTGGAACACTCAAAAGTCATTATGGGTTCTCAGAGCATCAAATCACTGCAGAGAAATTCATCAAAAACATTCAGCAAACAATTGAGACTGAACTGAAAAATCACATATTAATTTCTTACCAGAATTTAAATGGGGCTAAGGGGCGCACATTTAATTTAATTGACCTGAGACATGAAAGAAGGTTTATGGTTCAATAAAAGTTTGGTTATTGATTTCATTGTCCAGTTCTTCCAACTGTTTTGACATAATAATTAATCCTCCAAAATACCAGGAATAGAGTAACATTTTAAAAATTCTCCCAAACTTTTCAAGATAGGGTAGAATTTCCATAGAAATTTCCCTGTAAAGAGGTAGGATTATTGAAGTTGGGGTAGGGAATCCTGCCCCCACCTCCATTGTGGTGATCTTTGGGGAAGGGTAACAGGATCCCAGGTACTTCCATCTAGTATTGTCCCAAATGGAATATCACCATGCTACTGTAAACTATACAGCTGTAGTTGGGAACCCAAGAGGGGGGCCTGAGCATTTTATCTACCTTATGGATTTTTCATTATCGCTGGAACTGTTGGGATAGCATGAGAAAGAAGTTGCCCTGGCTTATAGAATACTTCTGTATTTTAAAATGGAAGCTTCACTGGGCAAAGAGAGTAAGGAAGAAGTTGAAAGAAATAGCAGATAGGATAAACTGTAGGATATAGGCTAAAATTTATCAGCGGAAAATTGCAGAAATACAGAAATGCTTCTTTGCGCGAGGAATCCAATTAGCAATAAATTGTTCACGAGAACTGTTTAGGATTTTGAATAATTTAGTGCAGCCTCCTAAAGACCATGAAGAAGATATTAAAGGGGAGTTAGACTGTAAACAATTTGTGACTGACTGAAAATTTTCTATTAAGGAGGACCTATATAGGGATACTGGATTTACAGAGGACTCATTTACTCAGAGGCCTATAGTAAAACCTCTTGTTGTAATATTGGGTGAAGACGGAAAGTGGTGGACATGTGTGGATGAGGAGCAATATGAATATATAGATGTTTTATTTGTTTTGTTTAGAGAAGTTTCATTGATATTAAAACATGTATGTGCTACCACATTATGGGATTGTGAAGAAGTAAAATGAGATAATTAATGCTTCATCAAAAGAAGGATTGACTTATCAGATTTTAAAGGAGGCAGTAGTAAAACCACTGTAAAAAAAAAAATTCAGATAAGATAGACTTGCAAAACTATTATCCTGTTTCGAATGTGCCATTCTTCTGGAAAATCCTCAAAAAGGCTGTTGATTTACAAATAAAGTATTTTCTGGAAGAAGTTAATGCACTGAGCCCCTGCCATTCAGGTTTTGGATGCTTTTAAAGTACTGAGAGAATGTCGGTGGTAATGATAGATAATTTGTGTATATGTTTAGATAAGGGAATCGATTCAGTTCCGGTCTTTGACTTAAGTGAGGCCTTTGATGTAATGATTGACAGTCTCAAGGACACGGGCTTTAGGAGAGTAGTGCCAAATTAATTCTGATATCCCTGAAGGACAAATCGCAAAGAGTATTAGTAGATGGGTGTTTGTCTAACCCTTGCTTCCCATCATTTGGGATGCCTTCCTTTTAATATGTATGTTTGCTAAAATGTGAATGATTTAATATGCAAAAATATTTTAATTTTGCACATTCTCTTGCAAGGATATGTTGAATATGCTCTAAATCTCAAATTTACTGCTAATGACCTTCTTAATACTTGCATTGTGCCAAAAGGGAGCTTCCTTCTGGAGTTCATAGGGTATAATATATGTACACACATGTCTAGATATACCTGAAAGTTCTTTTTATTTTAATGAGACCAGGGGTGCTCAATACAATTGCAAAATTTCTGTATCTTTCTGCTACATTTTCTTGGTCTCCGATTGCATTATTTGGTACTTAAGATTTTCTCTTTGTATGTATATATGTATGGTCCACAGAATACTATTGGCATTGACACTTCTATCATCAATGCCTTTCTTTTTGCTTTTCTTCTTTAACATGACAACTGGTTTTCTTTCATCAAGCTTTTCATCAGTCAGAATAGGAGTGTTTCAGGTGATCACAACTTCTTTATTCTCTACAGTTCTCTCAGGGTGGTGATCCCAGTGCTTTTCTGGTACAGTGATGTTATAGTGTTGTAACCCGCATTACAAGCAAAACTCCCATCGCTACTTTAGCTTCAAACTACAAGTAAACTCAGCAGAAATTAAAAGTTCAAATTTATTTATTTAAAAATGTATTTAAAACTTTTCTATACCGTCGTTTAGTAGTGCACCATCACAACGGTTTACAGTTAGGCACATATATGTTTGGTTTGGTTTGTAAATTATCCTTAGGGTGCCAGTATTATACGGTTACATAGTTCAATAATATACTCTAAATGGGGAGTGGGTGTGGTTACCATTTATGATTGTTAGAATAATCATATGTTTATACTGTCTTTCTAATTTAATACTTAAATATGATAAAAATAATAAAAATCACTTCTTTGAGTATGACTGCAGTCGCACAATGATAAAATCCTCTATTTTCAGCTACTTGCACAACGGTTCCTGCGGGAACTCCCTTTTCCCACTGCAGCAGTTATATCAAAGTTCTGAATCCAGTCCCTCTGTTTCAGTCAGCTACGAAATGGCTCCTGTGGTGGCAGCTGCCTTTCCCCACTGTAGCAATCAAATCAAAGTTTAGACAACTACAGCTTTTCTCCCAGTCATTGTTTCCAGCAAGGAATTTCTGATAATAGATCAGTTTCAGACACTGGCAAACTCACACAAAATACCTTCTCTGAAACTTGCTGGGCTCTGCTCCCAACCAGAGCTGGAAATGGGCTTCCTCCCCCTCTTCTCGCTCTCTGGCTTTTGAAATGGGCCTTGACATTTCCACTAACCCTGCTCTAAGAAACCCCTCTCCCTGAGCCCCATGACACTGCTAACTGCTTGGAACTCTGGGATTTGTAGTTTGCTTGTAACTTGCCCTGGGGGCTTCTTACCATTTATTTTGCCAGACCTTTCTTCTTTGTTAATAAGGGAGTGATGGGAAGTATATCCCATCACAAGTGGTTTACATAGTTTCTAGTGGATGAGCCAAGCCTTCTGACATCAACACTTGACATCCAGTGATGAGGGGTGCAACCATTTCTGGTTCTGTTTTACAGAACCTGCATTTGCTTTCCCATCATTTTCTAAGCTGGCTGTGAACCATCTTGTTCATAATCCATTATCCTGTGCTGCAATTATCAATCTTTCATCTTTAGGTTTAAGCTTACCTCTCTTTAGCCAGTCCTGGGGCAGGTTATAATACACATTGGATTTCTGAAGTAACTCTACAATGTTTGTGCTTTTGTCTATGAATTTTCCCTGTTTCCTTTTTTTGCTGGTTGGATTCTTTAAAGAGATTTTTCTCGTGTTTTGCAAATTCTGCTAGTTCATTCTCATGCATTCCTTCCACTTGCCAAAATGATTGCCTGAGTTTATGGATGGAGACTGATTTTGGCCGTTCACTTTTATCTTTCTGCACTTTTTGAGTATCGGGATCTGTTGAAGCTAAGCATGCTTGAAGGCCTTTATTAGCTGCTCTATAAGTGTAATGTGTTCTATAAGGTCCATACCATACTTGGAATGTAAAATATTGGCATACACTGATTCTTATAGATTACTTGATGGGCATGGAGAAATCTTCTTATTCTTACATCCAACTGTTTAAGATCTTTATCAGGCCAGCCTACAATTCAACAATTAGAGGAGAGTGTGAGAACCGCACGGTGATTGATAGCTTGTGTCTTATTTCATGCTGTTAAAGCGCTTTTCAAAATCAATTCCAATCTTCTATGGTATTGTTTCCAGATCTTTTCTCTAAGTAACTTGTGCTGAATTGTTTCAGCTTTGTCCTCCCCTAGATATTTATATACACTTTTCTGTTCATGGCAAGACTGTCACAGTTTTCATCTATTTACCGTATATCACTATAGGAGGGCCAGCTAATAACTTGAGGTGATGTCTGGTTTTGGTTTAGGGTTTGGGGGCCAGTTTGATATGCAGAATGAGATGTATGAACAGAATAGCACACCTCAGTGAAGATTTGATGTCATTTGGAGTGAGGAAAGTCTCTCAAAGATGATATTTCTACAATGCTCTCTCGCCCTAGCTTGATACTACCCTTCTATAGAGCCCATCAAGCTAGGATGAGAGAACATTGTAGAAATCTCATCTCTCCCCCCCTCACCTTTGCCCCATGATACAGTACCTTTGCAAAGTACTATAATTCTAAAATTATCCTAAACACACCCCCTTTCCTTACCACAGGCATTATCCATGTGATATTATAGCATTTTGATGAATCTAGGGGAAAGTTAGGCACATATACCCTTTGAAATTTGACCCTAATGAAATATAGTGTTAGCATGTATAAAATATGTGCAAGAAGATTGATGTACATATTTTAAAAATTGTCTATAGGATACATAAAAATACACATGGAATTGCCTCTGTGAGTACTTTTACATACAAAACCCTCAAGGCAATTTCCTAAAAGCCCATTTGAGTGCATAAAAAACGTTTTAAGAGAAATTTTAAAAGGAATTACAATTTTAAAAAGCCATTTACACTCATAAAATGATGGACAATTCAATGGCATATTTTGTAGCAATCTTCAAAAGCTCACTTATGCAGGTAAAATGCATTTATATGTGAATTCCAATTTTAAGCATGTAAATGCCTTTAAAAATCAAATTCATACTATCTAAAATAAAATGTATGCACATAAATCCCAACTCCACCCTCCAGAATACCTTTTTTTTTTTGTGAAATCAGATTATGTGCATATTTTTATGTGTACTAACTCCAGGCAATTGTATAGCAAGCCATTTATGTGCATAAACATATTTTATGCATGTAAAGAACCTTGGAAATTCCTTCTTAAAGACTGGTAAACAACTAGGTAGTCTGTGTAATGGCTTATTCTATATAGAGAAAGATAACCCTGCATACTTAAAATATTTATACCTGCCCAGTAGTCATTTATGACCCTATGTTGTGGTTAATTGGAGGCACTTAGTCCTGCTGCTGACCTCTCACTGTGATAAATATTTAATCACAGGCAAAAGTGCTCCTTTGCAAGATGATACATCGGTCACCAGCTCTTGACAACAGAAAAAAGGAGTATGCTACCTAGTGAAAGCCTTGCGCTGTAAAGCCAAGAGTCAGGAAAGGTCTCTTTAATTACCTTGCTCTGAAACAGCTCTTTCTCTCACTGCATCCTGACATTTAGGAACTATTACCTGTTACATTCTGCGGAAGAAAATTAAATGGTTAATTCAAAGACAGCGTGGATGCTTCCTAGAGCTGCATTGTTTCTCTTAGAATGTGAAAGGATGCTATATGGCAATTGTGCACAATAGAATTTGTACACCAATTTGTAAAACATATAAGAGGCAATTTTCAAATAGCCTGCATAGTTTGCAAGTACTTTTAGCACATGTAGTTTATTCAAATTTGTTTAAAGTACATGCTCTAAAAGTTCCTGCATACTTCGCTCCTGGTATTTGTGTGAGCAGCCGAGGGAGGGGGGGGGGGGTAAAATAGCACACGCATTTTTGTAAATGCTATTTTATAACATACGCACATTCGCCACATGTTATAAAATAACCTAGGCACATGCATCTATGTGCCTAATTTTAAGCCTGTGCAACTCGTAACATAAATAGAGTTGAGCCATGCAAGTGGGGGAATTTAATAACAGACACGCGTCCACGCCATGACCAGTTTCACCACTTCATCCACCAGTTCACCCAGTCTAGAGCTAGGTCTTCCAAATCTCTCTGGTTCTTTATCCTGCACTCCCCCCAGTTACCCCAGACCCATTCAACTCCTCAGGAATGTCTGTTTTTGGTTTTTTTTAAACTTACACCAACTCCATTGCAGAAGTAAACTTATGTGGAACTGGGCCTGGGCACGTGCCCAGGCGTGTAGGTACTTGTGCACACATCTCTTACCCTTGCCCCAGAGCACCATGCCCCACCTACACCAAGTGGGATAATTGTGTGCATGTAGGCTGCTTTTAAAATTGGGTGGACATGTGCATGTCCTACATTTATCTATTTATTTATGTATTTGACATTTTTATAGACCAACATTCGTTGAGAATATCACATCGGTTTCCAGAGAACAAGTAATGCAGCGAAACAGAGCTTTACAATAAACAAAATTACAACTGGGGGGGGAAGGGTGTTAAAGTTATAACAGGGAAAAACTATAACAGGCAAGCAGTAAATTGGGGAGAGATGAGATAGGTGACCAGTAACAATCACATAAATCAGGTATATCAGGCGAGCAGTAACAATCACGTAAATCAGATACATCAGAAATCAATATGATGGAATGGAAAAGGGGGGGAATGGAGGAGGAGGAAGAAGTTGAAGGAAACAGTTATACCAAGGGAGGCGCTGGGACAATTCACAGGCGCTGAGGATACCAAAGGGGGCGCTGGAACTATTTACAGGCGCTGGAACGATTTACAGGCGCTAGAACTATTTACAGGCGCTGAGGCACTTTACAGGGTTGTAAAGGTAAATATAAATGCAAGAGTGACACAGAGGAAGGAGAAGAAGGGGAGCGTGGAGAGCTGCAGAGGAAGGAGAAGAAAGAGAGGAGGGAGAGGAGGGAGAGGAATGCTAGAAAGGAGAGGATGGGCACTAAGCTAATAAATTATGAAGGGAGAGGTAGGAGAGGGAAGAGTTGCAGGGTCAAGGGGGGGAAAGGAAAGGTAGGGGGGAGGGGGAAAATAGAGGCAGACACATGCAGGCACATCTCCCAGTTTTGGCACGCACCCAGCTTTTAAAATATACCTCTTTCTTTTCATTTCTAAACTTGTTCAAAGATACATATTCAAGTATCAGCTTCTCTTTTCCAATGAAGGGAAATTAGCACCCAAAGACATATGTTGCTAGATGTTGTCTCATTACTGAATGATAATAGCAAATTTGTTTGCATATTCAGAAGGTAATTTTAGAAGAACCTGCACAACTTAGCCAGCAAAGATACATATAAGTTACGCCAGTTTTCAAAGCAGATTTACATGCATAGGTCCACTTTGAAAGTTATCCCATTAAATTTAGCCACACAAAATTAATCCTGTTATGTGCATGGAAAATTCTGAGGAAAATGTATGCACCTACTTGAGAAAATCCAAAAGTATGCACATAAGTTCATAGTTTTGAATCTAAATCTACATGCACTTTGTATGGAGAATTTTATTCCCCTACCACGTATTTTTCCCCAGTCATCCCTACAGAGAACTTCAGCATATTTCAAAATCAACCCTCAGGTTTTCCCTTTCCTAGGGAACTGAGATTGGACAGCTCAGCAGTATAAAAACCAGGTTGTAGTTTTGGTTTTTGAAGGAGAGGAGTGGTGATTTTTTTCAGTGGACCCTGTAGACCTTCAACATTGGGTGATAAGGACTGTGTTCTTGCTAGTGCCCTTACAGACCTAGAAGGACTCTTCCCTTGAGAGAGAAGAAGAGAAAAGAGAGATTTTTTGCTTTCATGGAAGTGTTGATTTTTCCTTGACCTGCTCCTAGCTCAGGAAGGAATTCACCCCTACCTGAGAGGAGTAGAAGGGTGCCCTGTGACCAGTGTAAGTGGGGACAGTAGTAGCCCAGAAGAGAGAAGAGATATATTAGGAAAGAGTGTGAACATAAGAACATAAGAACATAAGAAAATGCCATACTGGGTCAGACCAAGGGTCCATCAAGCCCAGCATCCTGTTTCCAACAGTGGCCAATCCAGGCCATAAGAACCTGGCAAGTACCCAAAAACTAAGTCTATTCCATGTAACCATTGCTAATGGCAGTGGCTATACTCTAAGTGAACTTAATAGCAGGTAATGGACTTCTCCTCCAAGAACTTATCCAATCCTTTTTTAAACACAGCTATACTAACTGCACAAACCACATTCTCTGGCAACAAATTCCAGAGTTTAATTGTGGGTTGAGTAAAAAAGAACTTTCTCCGATTAGTTTTAAATGTGCCCCATGCTAACTTCATGGAGTGCCCCCTAGTCTTTCTACTATCCGAAAGAGTAAATAACCGATTCACATCTATCCGTTCTAGACCTCTCATGATTTTAATGTTTTTATATTTTTGTATGGAGGAATCTTTTACCACCAAATTGCTATCCACTCAAAAGACTGTTTTTTTCTACTTTCCTGTCACCAGGAAGAAAATTGACTCAAAAGTTGGAGAATGAGAGCACTAAGGCACTGGGTAGTTTCCTTTGAATTGTATAAAGTGATTCTTTGAGTTATAGTAAAGTTTTATTTGAATACCAATTCAAATGTCTGGCCTGCTACTTTCAACAACAAAGACATGTCAGCTAAGTCAACTTGGAATGAGTACACCTGGAAGAACAATCATGAGTTGTGGCAGACTGAGTAAGGGTTCCCACCCCTAAGAGTCTAGGGCCCAGAGGCTTGTCCTCCTCCCCACCAATGGAAACTGGCATTCCAGTGGCTACTAGTTTGGAGAATGGAGGAAAGAATTAGAGGTCCAGGAAGACCGTTTGGCCCTGGGACTGTGAGTTGCCCTTGAATTCTGGACATTAGTTGAAGAGAAAGTTACAACTGTTTATGCCCCCCCCCCCCAACCTAGAAGCCACCCCAACTCTCCCCTGCTCCAAAGAAAACATCTTTTCAGTCAAGCTATAGTCTTTCTCATGTTTATAAAGCAATGTTTCATATGTATTTTAGTGAACTGCATGGCTCAGGAGAAGATTTTCTACTTGGGCTTGATAGAAATTAGGAGACAGAAAATCAGATATGTCCCCAGTTTCTCTTTTTTATATATTGGACATAGAGAGGGACTCTTCCTTTCCTCCCTGGGGCCCTCAGTATTTGAATGGTCTGGCCTGAGCCTCAGAGAATCACACCTGCTTGTCTCCTCATTGCTTCTTCTTTGGTTTCTGTGGCTGAAACCTAATGTGGTATATTTCTGGTGAGAAGTGGAGAAGAGTTCCTCCAAGGATAGTTTCACTTGTTGGTTTTCTGAGCGATTGTTCCCCCTTTGAAGCCTTACTTCTTATTAGAATATGACAGTGGGCCTATGTGTCTATACGCAAGATGGTACATACACCAAAGGGCAATGGAAGATTAAATAAAGGAGTTAAAAGAGTCCGTGAGACTTTGATTTATAAGTGATACTCTGGTCTGATTTGGAAGTGATTGGGTTGCACAAGAATAAAGTGATATTACGTAGAGGAATGGGTGAGCATTTACAATTATTATAAATAGCATCTTTATCCAGCATTTGTGAGTACTTATTGATGATTTTATTAAATTTATGTTATAGAGTCAACAAATCTAGTATTCCCCTCATGAAGCCCATTTTTGGAGAGGGCGAAACAAAGAATTGTTTGTTGGGAAACATCTTAGAAAATCCTTTATATGAACAAAGGAGGGTTTAAGAGTTTGGATTAAACTTAATTTGAATTGAATAATACAAAGAGGAACAGTTGATTAGAACATTATGGGCCGATTTTAAAAGGGTTACGCGCGCAGGGCCTATTTTAAAAAGGCCCGGCGACGTGCATAAAGCCCCAGGATGCGTGTACGTCCTGGGGCTTTACTAAAGGGGTGGGGAGGGGTGGGGCAGGGGCGGGGCAGGGGTGGGGCCAGAGGCCACCAACAGAGCGGCCATTGCCGCTGTATCGGAGGATCGCTTGCCGGAGGCAGGTGCAAAAGGTAGGATAAACATTTTTGGGGGGTTAGACTAGAACTATGGGGGAAAGGTTAGGGGAAGGGGTGGGAAGGTTAGGTTAGGGGGAAGGGAAGTTCCCTTCCAGGCCGCTCCAATTTCGGAGCGGCCTGGGAGGGAACGGAGGAAGGCAGCATGGCTCGGCGCACCCCCTTGCACGCGTCGACCCTGGATTTTATAATATGCGCACGTCTGTGCACGCTTGTTATAAAATTGGGCGTACATGTGCGCGCACGCGTGCGCTTCTTTTAAAATCTACCCCTATTTGAATCTACCCCTATTTGAATCTGAGGAGCAGAAACTTAAAAAAAAAAGTAAAATAGGGTAGGTTTAGGGGAGGGGAAGGAAGGTTAGGCAGAGGATTAGGGAAGTTCCCTTCCAGGGAACTGGAGAAGGAAGGGAGGGAACTGGGGAAGTGCCAATTGTGTCGCTGTGTGGACTTGCAAACCTACACCCTCCCCCCCCCCCCCTTGTGCATGCCACAAGCATATGCACGCACAGATTATAAAATCCAGAGCGTGGCCACCCCCTTTGAAAATGTATGTGGCGCATGCAAGGCCCAGACATATGCATAACCTCCGCTTTTTACGCGTGCAATTGATTTAAAATCTGCCCGTATGTCTCTTGAAGAATCCTGTTGACTAAGCCATCCCGGACATAAAGTACCACTCCCCCACCACCATATCATTTGGGTATAATTTGAGATGGCAGCCCAAAACAAGAGCTGAGGGCATAGCGGGCTGCTGCTGCAGCGGAGCAGGCACACTTCCACAGACTGCCTGCCGACTGTGCACTGCCATGGCTTGGGTGTCTGTATAATACGTGTGAGGTAAGGATGACCTTACAGGTAGCATCCAGATCCTGAAGGCAGCCCACTACAGGGAGTGTGCCTGCTCCCCTTTGCTTGTGGACATTGTGGAGAAGAGATTGCTTCCTCACTTCTCCTTCCTACTTCTCACACAGCAGCTGACACTTTCTGCACCTACACATGTGCAATGCATAAGTTCCTGCAATGTTTGTCATGTAACCTTGAGCTCTCTGCCTGCTTCTCACTAACAGCTAATGATGGAGTCTGCATCATTCCTCCCCAAACATAATCTATAGCTGAGCACATAAAACACATCTCTCAGATGCATATATGACAGCTACTTATTATGAACCACTGACATGGGCTGCTGAAGGGTTGAGGTGGCACTAAAAGTGTGTCTGGCAAGAGAGTAACTCAGAAAGGCCATCATGTGAAGCACATGAGAGCTCTGGGAGCAGTAGGCCTATACATTCACCACTGTGTCCCGTGAACTATGGAGGCAGCTTGTAGGCTCATATAATGCTAGACACAGGATGCAGACTCCATCATTAGCTGTTAGCGAGAAGCAGGCAGAGAGCTCAAGGTTGTTACATGACAAACTGTCTATGAATTGGTCTGTGTCTAGCATTATATGAGCCTACAAGTTGCCTCCACAGGAGTACACCTGCCCTGCTCACCACTAACTATAGAAGTGACTGACACCACATGACATACATCATAGAGAATAGCAGCTGTTCCTGATTCCCCAGAAGTTGTGACACACATGTGGAACAGCTGGGGCCTGCAGCCATGAAAGAATGGAAAGGTGAGCGGTGACGTTGCAAACGGAACTATCCGCAAGCTGTTTGGTGCAGGAGTGGTCAGCCTATGTGCTTTATAGGTGTTCACAGATCACTGTAGGACTGTAAGATGTAGTAGGTATAGATAAAAGGTAAAGACTACGCATATTTTCTGAGTACATACCTATGTGCATTCAGATGCCCACATGACTACCTGTGACGCATAACACACAAGGGCCTTGCAGCAACATCACATCTCCATATCTGAGTAAAGATACATGTAACAGCACAACTGACGTGAATCTTTGCTCAGGAGAGATGTGGGTGCTGTAAGACTGCTTCAAAACTATATTGTGATTGTGACATCTCAGAGGTGAAAGGAAAATACAGGTGAAGGCCGGACACTATCTGATTGCCAATCCTGCCTTCACAGAATCCCACGTGTATCTGGATGTAGGCTCCACGAGAAGCAAGCGTGACCTACATGACATCACGAAAGCTAAGACCCTCACCTTTTGCACATTATCATTTGTACATAGCATACCTAGGTGTAGTAGGGTGCTTCTGTGTCAGGGTTCATGCAACCACCAAGAGGAATACTAGCTTGGAAGGAGCTGTGCGCATTGTGGGAATGGCACCAGGTACCACAGGCGCTTTCACCAAGGCTGTAATGGAAAGCATGTTACTACAGTACTGTGATGTGTCCATTACTGTTGCCAACTAGCTCCAATTTTCTGGACATGTAAATCCTGTCCTGGTATGGAAGCCATTACATGCTGGCATTTAATCAGATTTTCCTATAGGTTTTGCAAGACTAACCAAGACTATCAATACTTACAAACATGGCAGTAAGTCCGGGACTGGATCTACATATGCTGTAAATCTGCATGAACTTGGAATTGCTAGTCTTCAGTGGTGTGTGGGCATGACTATGTGACAGTAAGCAAACCCAGTTCAGGGGTATGACTTCACATGCACGGGTTTTAGCCCTTTGGAATGAGAGTGTAACATGGGAAATCTGTCAGTGAAAGCTTAAACTCTCTACCTTTACCTTTCAGATGTGGCTTTTAAGCTTCAGAGCTATTTCAAATTTAGAGCATTTCTAGAGCTGTAACTCTCCATGCTCGAGGAGCAGCTGGGGTGGCATCAAACTTGTGGCACTATGTCATGCACATGTGAGGGGGTCGGCTGGGGAGGGCTAGCAAGCCACACCACGTTAGCTAGGCCTCAATGAGGAGTGCCACATGTGCCTCTTTTACTGTCACTATCAGGCAGAACACATGGAGGCAGCCAGGCGTCTTTCACGGCATCTTTATTTTCACAATAGTTTTTCATGTACAGTGTACGGCTCCATTGTCAAGACAATTCCTGAGTAGGCATACGTGTTTTCTGTTACACGGTGACCTGCACAGCGAAGCAGTGAGAGAAAGAAAGAGGATATCAAGGAGAGCAGCAGCTAACAGTCTTCTGGCCTCCCTTCCTTGGAAGGGGAAGTGGTAGGTGAGCCCTTTCGGGCAAAGTAGCGTTCAATAAGGTTTGGCGAATCTGGCTGCCACTCAGCATGGTGTCCTGGGCTCATGCAGGGAGACATGGGGGATTCGTGGGGAGAACCCGATGTATAGACATTGGCTCTCCGTGGCATAGAGCAAGATTATGGAAGATGCAGCAGAGCAGCACAATATCAGAAACTTTAGGTGGGGCATACATTAAAGCTCCACCCGTCTTGTCCAAACAGTGAAAGCGATTTTGGAAAAGTCCGAAGGTGCGTTTGATGACACAGCAGGTAGCACATATTGCCTTGTTGTACCTTGTCTTTGCCGGCATGTTGGGAATGGCTTTGGGCGTGAGAAGCCAGGTCCTGCAGTTGTACCCGGAACTTCCTGCGGCAATGACAGATTTAAGGCATCAATCATAGCATTGTAACTTGCAGATGTGAGTGGCAAGCCCCAGCATCCAATAAGACTATATAAGGTAGCCTGCACTTTTGGTGAGCCTTAAAAGGCTGATTTGCGTAGCCTAAATGCCTATCATATTGGTGTGGGGCAGTATATGTGCAGACTAGCTGTAGCCAAAAGAAACTCAGCTGTTCAGGAGTACTAAATCACATGCTGGTATTGCAACAATTGCGTACCAGGCACTCGCAACCCAGCAAAGGCTACTGGTGTGTAGCGGCCTGCCAACCTTGAAGTGATACATAAGAACTGCCACACCTGTGTTAGCTGCAAAAGCAGTACCTCATGGTGTGAATGAGAATGTCCATGGCAATTCTACATATGTGTAGCCCACACACAGGGAATATGCCACGACACCAACATGCACAGGACACTGCTTGTGGTACAGGTGTGTGAGGCTCTAAAGAAACTGTGGGCGACAATCTTTATGATGCCTCAGTAACGGCCCACACATGATCGTGCTGTGCCGGCAGTGTGGACAGTTCAAGTTTGTGATTCACCAGTGAGATTGAAATAGCTCCCAAGGGGAGGATAGGAACAGGGACATTTTCAAATGAAGATTTTGAAAGTGTATAGTGCCTGCTCACGCAGCAAACTTTAGGGCCAGTACATTGTTTGCCTTCACAAAATTTCCAGGTCTCTGAAGCATGGTGAGAGGGAGAAGACATACCGCAACAGAAAGCTCTTCCACTCCATCAACATGCAAGTGATCTGTGATGCTCAAATGTTCTTCCTGGATGTGGTGGCCAGGTTCCCAGGAGCTGCACACGATTCCTTTATACTTAGGCAATCGAGCCTCTTTGGAAACTTTGAGGACGGCCTGTAGTCGATAGTTCCATAAAAACCCCAGTAGAACATTAAAAAGGAAGGAAAGATAAAGCAGCTTTGGTCATAAATTTATTCAATGGAAAGGCCACAGACTGTCCCAATTAGTTTTATAGCTAGAAAAGAGAGTGGATCTATTAACTATTAACAATCTAAGAACTGAATCTACTGTGGTAAAAGCCTACGTGTGATCTGCATAAATGGCTAATTTACATTCAAAATCGTGAAATGAAAAACCCACAATCTGCTTATGGTGTGAAATGGCAAAAGCAAGGGGGTCCAAAGGTATATTGCAGGGGTGGCCAACTGAAGTCCTGGAGAGTCACAAACAGGCCTGGTTTTCAGGATATCCACACTGAATATGCATGAGATAGATTTACATGCACTACCTCCATTGTATGCAAACCTATCTCATGCATATTCAGTGTGGATATCCTGAGAACCCAACCAGCTGTGGGGTCCCCTGGACAGGTTTGGGAATTGTTTCCCTAAATTAACAAGAAGCACTTAATTGTAATAAATGGTAGTCTCCTTCCCTACTTTTCTAGCAATTTCCACTTGGTGTTAGTGTATTCTAGCACATAATACAGCCCTGGAATCTAATAAAGCCCCCTGCTGTGACACAGAAAGATTTCTCAGGGACTTCAAAAGAAGATAATAACCATCAAACACTGGTGATAATGGCTTTTGATAATGGCTCTTTTGTTGTCCTTCAAATGGAACATTTGCTGTCTTTAACCATTTGGCATTCCTGACTTCAAAAAGGATTGCAAATAAAAAAAACCCTGTTAAATCTCAATTTGTCCTTTGGAGTTAACTTTGCCGAGCAAAGGAAGCAATAATTCTGAATTTGTAAATGCTTCTAAAGTCACTTATTTACATTCTTCCCTGCTAAACAATTTTTTGCAAATTTGTCTTATCATAGAACAAATTCCTGTTCACAGTTGTTGGGGTGATAGGGACAGACTGCTGAACAGTATTGGACATTTATCCTCAAGTCCATTCAGCCCTCTGGACACAGTGAGAGTGTGGATTGGAACTCATTGTTGAGATTGGATTATAATGTGTAACGACTTACTGGCTAATTTTAAAAAGAATTTGCATGCACCCATAAATGTGCATATTGGTACGCGAGCGGAGATACACTGCAATTTTATATCATGCACACAAGTACACACATATCATTTAAAATACTCCTGCCGCGCATATGTGTGTGTGGAATGTTAAGAGACAACTCGAGTAAATGTCCTGCGCATAATTCTGTTAGCGGCTTAGTGGATTTTACACATGTATAAATGTGAATTTTAAAACATGCTCAGATGAGGGAAAAAACAGTTTTTTTTCCAAATAGTCCACCAGTTTGTCCAATTGATACTGAGGTCTTCAAGTCCCCTCTGGCTCTTCATCCTGTAAGCCATCCACTTGACTCTGAACCCTTACACTGTGCTGAAATCCCTAAAACTCGAGATCTCTAGACTTACTCCACATTAGGACCAGCAGGAAAATACACGGATAATGTGCCATGGTCAGCTTTTTTAAAATTTGGAGTGCTGTGCACAAGTCTTGGCCCCACCTAGGAATGCCCATTTCCCCGCCCGCTTATTCTTTATGCAAGCATGAGTATGTACACGCCTACTTCACGGCACCTTAAAAATTGTGTTGCTCACACGCGGCCCGCATATGCTCATATGTGGCCATTTTTGCACAAGTAATGCTTTTAAAATCTACTTCTAAGGACTAGTTCAGCCAATCATTTGCAAAGCATTTTCAGTTTAAATTGATTGGTGCAATCCAAAATTCCTTACAACATATAAATAAAGCTTGTTTTTCCCCCCATTTAGATCAACATCAGGACCTACACTTGATGCAGTACCCCTGAAATGGAGAGAATCTCGAAATATAGAGTCACATAGGATGGACAGTTCTTTTACTCTTTTAATGCTATATGAGATAATGGAGAATAGTAACACCTGCAAAAACAAAATGAATACTTTTTTGATGGGTTTTATGTAGGAATGATAACTTTCAAAAACTGCAGGGACCATGCAGATACCCATTCGTATTTTATGATCTGCATGTATACAACTTCGCAGAATATAAAATGCATGTATCTATTATGGAAACATAGATGCGTATGATAGTTATTTGGGCAAATGTTTGCGCATAAGTGACTTTGTTCTCACATACATTTACACGAACAGTTATTGTACGCATTTGTGTTTTTCTACGGCATGAGTGAACTGGTTCTTCCAGGGTGGCCTCATTCCAAGATGATCTCCCCCCTACCCCGGCAAGGCGGCCTAACTTCACTACCAGGGATATGCATACATTGGCATCCCTGGTGGTAAGTGATGAGCAACCCTTACCCATCTGGAGCTTCAATGGCATAATTGCTGATTGAAGAAGATTTGGAAGGACCTGCAGACCCAGTTTAATTTGCTGACGTCCTACTCCTGAGGGCTAAGTACATTGTGGGAACAAGGAAAGTGAGTGGAGGGGTGTGTAAGGGATGTTAGTGGTAGGCTGGCGTAATTGGGGGTTTGAGTATGGGGGACAATTGGAGGGGCAACTGGGATGAGGAGGGTTGTGGAATAGGGGGAAGGGATGGCCATTGCAGGCTTCTGGTAGAGTAAGAAGCACTGGAATATATGGAAACTTATACTGTCTAATATTGCAATAATGGCATGACCTATGTATACTGTATGTGTAGCAGATGTAGAGACCAGCAAGACTTTAATTAAAGGTTGGGGAAAAAAGAGATAACAATAGGAGTGGAGGAGTAGCAGTGGGCTGCAAATCAGAGTTCAAATCCCAATGCCACTCCTTATGGGCAAGACACTTTACCCTCCATTGCCTCAGGTACAAATTTAGGCTTACATTCCCTGAGGGGGAAAGGTCCCGTAATAATGTGCCCCTCCCTCACAAAATATCACAATATTATCACTGCATTCTTTTGTCCCACAGAAAAAGTACGCAAGATAAAATAAATTGGCTAGGAGATACCGGCCCTATGCTGCCAGTTAGTGAAGACACCAGATCCAGTGGGGAGTGCTGTTCCTCCATTGCACTCGGACACAATGCTGACATTAGACAGGCTGCATTTAGTGAGACCTCTGTCATACTGAGGACACTCAGAGCACCTGAAGCCACATTCAGCATGTTTATAAGGGGTGAGGACATTTTCCATTGGCCAGAAAATGCTTACATATAGATATGTTCTTTTTTTGAAATATGAAATGGTACACAAACCTGATAGGTCCATCAGTCAATAGGCACACCAATTTGTGAGTCCTCTCCCTGTCCATGCCCTCTGGTGCATTATGAGTTCTTCATTGTAGCTTTCTCACCCATGGGAATGCTTTTTAAACAGTTTGTGGAGTAGCAGGAGATGCCAGAATAGGGCCCATAGTCAAAAAAGAATGCCCTGTGAGTGCAATGAGAAATGTCCTCATAGCATATATAATGAAAATATGAACACTTTTTTCTTTTTATAGGGCAGGAGACAGGCGAGGACTCCGATGCTCATGGACTCAGTAGCCTCTGATGGACAAGGTGGCATTCACAGGTGCTGCCCACATGCACAGAAAAAGGACACTAAGGATAAGGAGGGCTAGCTGATGAGCATCCATCAGCAGAGCATCACCATGATGTCATGGAGGAGGAGGAGACCAATCCAACTCATACCCTGTCATACATACTGGACATCTGGCTGCATATAGTTGGCGAGGTGGAAGCTGAACAAGTGAAGGAAGATATCTTTGCAGGAAGAGAACAGGAGGTACAGTTCCCAATAGCAGAGAGGCACATTCTGGAACTCAGTGCTAGAGTGGTGGAGGAGATAGCAGGCCTCGGGCATGAAATACAGGGCATGAAGTATGTGGTACAGGAAGAGATGCAGGGTGTGCATCAGGTATGCATGTAGTATGCAGGCCCAGACTGCAGTATGGAGGGAGATGTTGAGGTGGATGTTACACTTACAGCCACTGTCACCCTGGAATACTACCAGTAGCTGGTATCCATAGCGGAATAGGCTCCTCTGGTGACTCTGCCTGGGCTGCTCTCACTGATTTATTTCTTTGGCCATGGGCAGCCAAGCCAGGGCCTCTCTCTTTTTCCTCTGCTGGGCACTGGGGCCTGCCTGGGGAAGGATCATAAGAGAGCATAATGCAGGACATGGTAAAAACAACAGCTCTCTCATTCCTGCATGCATTCAGGCCCTGTAGCCTGTTCAAAATCCACTCTTTGGTGATTTTGTGCATCATGAGATCAGCACAGAAGAAGGAAGTGCCAGCCCCGTGAGTTTTGAATAGACTGGAGGGCCAGAACACAAGGAGGAGTGGTGGAAAGTGGCTCCCACTTCTTCATTCTTCTGGTACAGTGTACATCTTAGAGGGAAAGGAAACACTGATTACTGGACCCCGCTGAATAAAAATAAAATGCAAAAATAAATAAATAAGTCAGTTAGGGCAGGGGATTCAGTGAATCCTTTGAAGGCCCTGACTGTTCATCCTACTGGTTTTTATGTTGGATGATATACCTTAGATAGCATTTGATTGTATAGTATTGCTATCTACAATGTCAACTGGTAGATTATTCCAGAATATATACTGCCTTCTTGGCATTCCTCTCTCCGATTTCATATCATCCCCCTTGTCCTTGGATTTCCTTTTGCATGAGAAATTTCACTTTCCAGTACTTTATTGAAGTCTGCAAAATATTTGAATGTTTTTAACATACATCCCCTTTCCCTTCTTTCCTCCAGTGAGTACTTTGTGAATGTGATAAGCTTCTTTATGTAGGATTTCTATTGTAGATCCTGCATCATGTTAGTAGATCTTCTCTACACTGCTTCCATCCTCTCAATGATCTTATGAAGATATGGCCTCAAGAACTCAAGGTGGTGTCTTATCAGTGACCTTGGCCTTTTCTGTGTTAGACGACTAATACATTTTTATTAAATGTAAATGTAAGCACTAGCAGTATCACTGAGAAAAAGCAAGTTAGGAGGAGTGTCATAGGCTAGATATTTGACAACTAACGTCATTATTGCTGGGTGGAGGGTGAAGAGAGGTGGCAACAATTAGAGGAGGGAAGGAGAGGAAGAACAGTACATCACTGTTGGAGTGATCCAGGAGAGAAGAAGGAAGAGCAGTGCCGCATTCAGAATCTCAAAATGTGCCACACTCATGGTGAATATTTACTATTTCTCTGTGCTTTCTTGGCAGAATGGAGGTAGAAAATTGTAAAATATGGCAATATTAATTCTACTAGCCATTAACAACCAACCTACATCCAAAGTATGTTACCTTCCTGTTATAATCCTAATACATTTCTACTTTTAATTCTATGATTTATTACCAATACCCCCACTGTAGGGAGAAATTCAAAGAAACTAGACTATACTCTCACATTTCAGATTAGTAGTAGATAAAGAGGCAGAGTAAACATAAGCCTTGGTGGAATACCTAGAAAGAGGACAAATTGGTATTAACAGAAACAAATATGCCTCATTCCTAATGCAAACTTGATATATAAAAAATATGTTTGGGATATCTGTATCCTTGGATAAATCATGCAGACTATGTAAAACATGACATCCTCATTTGCCATGACAACTGAGTGCATTGTTTCCTAATTTGTAAGAAAATTACTGCTAGCTAATAATTTGCAGGGTTTGTAAATGCACTAAAAAATGGTATGATAACATATTCTACTTATTTCCTAAAATTACTACTAGATATTTGCCATAAATGTGCCAGAATGATGTGTGCATATACATTTTTAATCAGTTCAGCCTTTTTAAAAATAACTTTTATAGTCTATGTTAGACACTTGATGTGTATATATTATATGTATAGTGTTGGTATACTGATATACTTCATATGTTACTCTATTGTGCTGAAGCAGAATAAGGATTATTAAAAAAAAAAAAAAGAAAAGCATTTTATAAAATCCTGTGCTAAATGAAAACTCCAGTTTCTTATCTTACTTTTATAAAACATTTTCCAGGGTTAAAAGTCAATTTGCAACCCAAACCAAGAAGCTTGAGTTCACTTTGGGGCAGATTTTAAAATGTACACTCGCGACGTACATTTGTGCGTGCTACCCGGCGCACAAAAATGTACACCCGATTTTATAACATGTGCACGCAGCCACGCACATGTTATAAAATCAGGGGTCGGCATGCGCAAGGGGGTGCACACTAGTCCACCTTGCGCGTGCCGAGCCCTCGGGGAGACCAGCTGGCTTTCCCCTTTCCCTCTGAGGCCATTGTGAAATCGGAGCAGCCTAGGAGGGAACTTTCCTTCCCCCCCCCCACCTTCCCCTCCCTTCCCCTACCTGTCCTGCCCCCCCAGGCTGAAATAAATCCCCCTTCCCCCTCCCCCGTACCTTTATCTGATAAGTTACGCCTGCCAGAGGCAGGAGTAACTTGCGTGTGCCGGTCAACTGCCGGCGCACAATCTCTGGGCCCAGCAGCCTTGCAGAGGCCTCTAGCCATGCCCCGGCCCCGCCCCCGGACTGCCATTTTTTCAAGCCCCAGGACTTTTCTCCTTTCTTCCTACCTACCTGTACCCCTCCATCTCAGGTCACTGCCTTCCCTTAGGCACATGTGCGCACACATAATATAGTCCCCACAGTGGAAAACACTGAGTGGTACTTCACGATGACGTCAGCCCAACCGGGCTATTTGAGCAAAGGCCCTGCAACATTACTTCACCTCAGCAATGGGTCTCCTGCCTTGCAGTACGTGTTGCTTGTATGTTCCTGGTTCCTTTTCTTCTGTGTTCCTGAATCTAGCCCTGTCTTCCAGCCTTGCCTCAACTGCCCACTGTCGCACAGTGCCTCAACTTTGCCTAGGAAGTTTAGTTTGGCTCAGCACTAAAAATCTCCACTTGAAGATGCCGTCTCTGAAGTTTGCACCACGATTCATGAGTCCATTCCCCATTGAACAACAGTTGGGACCTATGGCTTATAAGTTCAAACTACCAACATCTTTATGGATCCATGATGTTTTCCTTGTCTCACTGTAGAAACCTGCCATTCTCTCTTGGCCAGGCAGACTGCCCCTCCAGGTCTCCGAAGTGGCTACAGAAGAGGACACTCAATTCGAAATTCAGGAGATTTTAGAATCCAAAGGAGTCTAAAACATACTCTTCTGGAAGAACTATGGACTTGAGGAGAATTCTTGGAGCTGGCTTGCTACCTGCAACCCCCCCTACTTATATCTATCCACCTTGAGGCCTTCATAGTCCTCCCCTATTTAATTTCCCTGCTTTTCGCCCAAGTTATACAGACCCATTTCTCTATACTTGCTCCACCCATTTTATGTTTTCCAGGTTATTTCTACCCTGTTCATTGTGTTATCCAGGTTATTTCTACCCTGTTCATTGTAAAACAAGACTTTGTCTCTGTTATTTTTTGCTGGTTGTAATGTAAACCGAAGTGATAATTAATCTTGTTAATTGAACCTCGGTATATAAAAGTTATAAATAAATAAATAAATAAATATCTGAATTTTCCAGAAGATACTCCAGGAAACCCAAGTGCAGAAGATGGGGGAGGGGCTCTGGAAGGGGGTACTGTTATGTTTAGCAGCTCATAGGACTGCCCTGTGTTGCATCCGTCACTGCTCAACGCCCTCACTCTGCCCTCTTTACCTCTGTGGCAACTCCCTCCAGGTCTGGTGGACGGTTGGCTGCCGCAGTTCCTTCTTGACATCTCTCTCCGGCATTCCCGGACCGGCACGACTCTGCGGATCCGCCATGTTTCCTGATGACGTCATGTTGCCTGATGACGTCATCAGGCAACATGGTGGATCCGCAGCGTCGTGCCGGTCCGGGAGTGCCGGAGAGAGATGTCAAGAAGGAACTGCGGCAGCCAACCGTCCACCAGACCTGGAGGGAGTCGCCACAGAGGTAGAGGGCAGAGTGAGGGCGTTGAGCATTGACGGATGCAACACAGGGCAGTCCTATGAGCTGCTAAACATAACAGTTATTAAACACTCGGGTTTTTTCATCAGAGCGGCTACAGAATAGTCTCGTGAAAACGCTACTATTGTTTGGCTGATGGTGAATATCCACTGCTGTTTGAATGTACATTACCTTTTGTTGGCAGTTGGAACCACTCTGCTTGGCATTAAGAATTATGTTGCTGATTGAAGCTATATTATTTCTGTAGCCGCTCTGATGAAAAAACCCGAGTGTTTAATAATCATATGCCTAAGAGTCTGTTTATGAACTCACATGGAATGAGCACACCGACTATATCTGTCACTTACGTTTTGGGCAACATTCTGAATGAGGCTTAAAAGATTGTAAAGCACATCCTAAAAGTGATATTTTGCTGTTTTGAGCCCCTGAAGCAGCCCACAATTGGGCGAAACTCAGGCCTAGAGTCGGGCACTTATTGATTGAATAAAAAATCTTTTGAGGACTTTCGGCTAATCTTTGTTTTATTCCTCACAGATTTTTTAGACCGACTTCCTACTTGTATAATACAGAGAAATTGTGTTTGCCAGCCACAGCAGGCCTGCAGCCAGGCCATCTTACCCACTGCTGCCTACTTCAGCATCTGGCTCCACTTCTCTCACAGCTGTAGGCTACCGTCTCTGTCCCTTGCCCATCCCCAGTGCTCCTGGCTCTATGATGGACTCCTGTGCTCCACAGCGGACCTCTCCGCGTGGTCTGTGGAGAGACGCCACTGTCCAGCACCACGCCCCTCCCCAGGCACGCGCACACATCTCAGCTTCCTTTAAAGGACCCGTGGCGGGAACTTGGCTGTGGCCCCGGATGATGACATCACTGAAGCTCCAGTATATAAGGCCGTGCTCAGCTCCTGTTAGTCGCCTTTGTAACTGGTCTCCACACTGGAAGTGTACTTCGTTGCCTCCTGGTGATTCCTTTGTTTTCCTGGTTTCTGATCCCTTCAAGTTCCTGTTCCTGGTTTGTCTTCTCTGTTCCTGTGTTTCGTGGTACCCAGTCTATCCTTACAGACTGATCTCCTGGATCCGACCACTGCTTTGCCTGAGCACGCTATTGATCTTCTCCTGAACTCGACCACTGCTTTGCCTGACTACGCTATTGATCTTCTCCTGGACCCGGCCACTGCTTCGCATTACCACACTACTGATCATCTCCTAGTCCAGACCTCTGCTTCGCTTGACCACACTACTGATCATCTCCTAGTCCAGACCTCTGCTTCATCTGACCATGCTACTGATCATCTCCTAGTCCAGACCTCTACTTCGCCTGATCATGCAATTGCTTCTCTCCTGGACTTGACTTCAGCCTTGCCACCGCTCCTTGATTGCCGCCTGCCCTGACTTCAGCTTGTTCTACAATGCCTCTACTGTTTTCATCCTGGACTTGGCCTTTCAGGCTTCGGCCTGCTCTTGCTCAGGCGCCCCCTGTGAGACTTTAGTTCTTATTGGCGCCCAGGTCTCCGGGTTTCCGCCTCATCCAGTACAGACTCTTCAATTCCATTGTTCCTGCCTCTGGGCTGACCTCTCCATCTTCTCATCGACGACTACACATGGAGGCCCACCTAACTCCAGCCAGCCCTGGTACCCAAAGCCTCAACCCGCGGGAAACGAGGGCTGGTATTGGCGATGCTTCAGCCAGCCTCCATTAGTCAGCCCACTCTGCCTGCCGACGGTGGGGACCCGTAGGATCTCTCCTACGGGTAGCGATCCAAGGGTCCACCTCCTGTGCAATAGAAATCAAGACTAAATGGTGCTTGTATGTCTCTGGTCAGTTCAGTTAAACAATGACAATTCTACAGGTAACTAATGGTGTGCTAGAGATAGGAGCTAGCCTCATCTGTCAAGTGATAGAACAGTTTCGGCCTATACAGAGATGCACACACACACTTGTTGATAGAGAATGTTCACTATACAGAGTTCTCCAGTGCTATGGTGTACAGTTGTCTTTTGGAATACTTTCAGAACTATAAAATGCTGCCCAATGCTTCTTGCAATGTTTGGTTTTCACAGCCACACTTTTCCCTTGTAACAGATGATCACTCCAAGAAGTTTTCTGCTAGACTCTCTTCCTCCTCCTTCTCTGTACCAAAGTGCAAAATTGTGTGTGTACTTTAGGGGACATGGATAAGGTTATTTTAGATTAGTTGGACCCACATGAATTCTAAAATACTATATCAAATCCGTATGAGCCCATATATGTTCCTATCCTGTAGGAGCTCTGACAGAAACCATTTAGCTAGGATCATGCGTTCAACATCCAGGTTGTTAGGTTCAGTGCTGGTAGTATTAGATGTAATAGAGAACCTTCCTATTGGGATAAGAGTGCTGGGTAGACTCCTAGACTAAAGGCTGGTCTGTTGGAGAACTGTACTAGATAGGCATATGATGGTTATCTAGGCCAAACCGGTGTGATTAAGATCATCTTTGCATGGTCCAGTACAAATTTCTGAATGGTCTTCAATATTAGAGAGATCTGAGGAAAAGCATACATATGGTCTACTCCCCATGGAATTAAGAAGGCATCCAGAGCTTCTAGTAGTGAACTTGGATAAATGGAACTGAATCAATTTAATTTTCTGTTTTGATCTGCAGTGAAAAGATCAATCCATGGTCATCTCCACTGTTTGTACAGGCGATCGGCTATGGTCTGTGATAGGGACCACTCATGTGGTTGGAATATCCTGCTGAATCTATTCGATTCTGTGTGCGCTATACTAGACAAGTATGTTGCCTATGATGTTGCCCCATTTTGTTCTGCTTACAGCCAAAGAGAAGGACTTCTTGACAGAGAATCCAAGATCCTGTAACTCCTTGTTTGTTGATATAGAACATGGCTACTTGATTGTCTGTTGCACCGGAGGTGTACCCTTGGCCTGAGGTGGGGTTGACAGTACCTGCAGGCAAGCCCTATGGGTCCCCACCATCGGTAGGTGGAGCTGGCTGAGTGACGGAGGCCGGTTGGAGCTTCGCCAATACCAGCCTTCGTTCCCTGCAGGTTGAACCTTTGGGTGCCGGGGCTGGCTGGTCTTAGGTGGGCCTTCGTCCGAGGACTCCCAGGGTACAATGTCGAGATCAGCCAGTGGTCAGCAGTGGTAGCTGGAAGAGGAAGATGAGTACAGACAAGGTAGTGTTTCAGAGACCCGGGCGCCAATGGAGAACAGGAGGCAAGACAGGTGGCACCTGAGTAATAGAAGGCCGAAGCCTGAAAGGTCAAGTCCAGGGTAGAACCAGTAGAGGCATTGGAGAGCAGGCTGTGGTCAGGACAGGTGGCAGACAAGGACAGGTGGTCAACCGAGCACGGGTCAAAACCAGGAGTCAGTCCGAAAATGGTCAGGCGAAGCAAAGGTCAAGCCAGAAGTCAATCTGAAACATGGTCAGGCAAAGCAGGGGTCGAGCCAGAAGGCAATCCAAATTGGTCAGGCAAAGCAGGGGTCAAACCAGAAGTCAATCCGAAGCATGGTCAGGCAAAGCAGGAGTTGAGCCAGAAGTCAATCCAAAGTGTGGTCAGGCAAAGCAGGGGTTGAGCCAGAAGTCAATCCAAAGTGTGGTCAGGCAAAGCAGGGGTCAAATCAGAAGTCAATCCAAAGCGTGGTCAGGCAAAGCAGGGGTCGAGCCAGAAGTCAATCCAAAGGCAAAGGACTAGGACCGGGTAGAAGCAGGAATCAAGAAAGTAGACAGGAACAGGAACCAGGAACGTACACAGGATCAGGAACAAGCAACAAGCACACGACAAGCATGGAGACCTGTTGCCAAGGCAAGGAAGCACTGGCTGAGCCAGGCCTTATATACCGGGACCCAGTGATGTCATCATCTGGATTCCCACCGCGGTCCCTTTAAAACTCAAACAGGCGTGCGCGCATGCGCCTAAGGAGCAGCATGGTGCTGGATGGCGGCATCTCCCCGCAGACCACGTGAGGAGGGCCGCCATGGAGCTGGAATGTCCGCGGAGGAGCCGGGGAAGTCAGAGGAAGCTCAGGTATGCAGGCTGCTGCCCACAGCCGCAAGGGAGGTCGAACTGGGAGCAGGAGCTGGCAGTCAGGGGTAAGTGGGCCCAGATGAGGGCCTGCCGCAGGCGGCGCACACAACATTGTCCATGAGAATCATTATATTCTTTCCCTGCAGAATGGGCTGGAAAGCATTTAGAGCATTGCACAATGCACATTGCTCTGAGTTCTAAAAAATTGTTTTTCAGGCATCTTTTCTCAGTTGACCAGACTCTTTGTGTTTTGTATTGACCTGTGTGAACTCCCCAGACTAAGGTGGAGGCATCCATTGTTAATACTATTTGGTAGGGATGTGAATCGTATTTCTGATGATTGAAAATATCGTACAATATTTTCAAAGTCATCAGAAATCGGGGGCTCCCCGAAACCGATAGGAAAACCCCACAAAATTGTTCATGAGGTTCTCTTATCATTTTGGGGGAGGGCAGGAAAAACGGCCCACATAAACAAGCCCTAAACCAATCCCGACCCTTTAAAACTGCTCCCTTAGGTTGCCCCACCCTCCCAACCCCCCCAAAACGTTTTAAAATTACCTGGTGGTCCAGTGGGGGTCCCGGGAGCGATCTCCCGCTCTCGGGCCATCGGCTGCCACTAATAAAAATGGCGCCGATGGCCCTTTGCCCTTACCATGTGACAGGGTATCCATGCCATTGGCCGGCCCCTGTCACATGGTAGTTGTAATGGATGGCTGGCACCATCTTTAAAAATGGCGCGGGCCATCCAGTGCTCCTACCATGTGACAGGGGCCGGCCAATGGCACGGATACCCTGTCACATGGTAAGGGCAAAGGGCCATCGGCGCCATTTTTATTAGTGGCAGCTGACGGCCCGAGAGCGGGTGATCGCTCCCAGGACCCTCACTGGACCACCAAGTAATTTTAAAACATTTTGGGGGGGGGGGTCGGGAGGGTGGAGCAACCTAAGGGAGCAGTTTTAAAGGGTCGGGGTGGGTTTTTTTTTTTATCGGCTCGGGCGCAGCCGATAAAAAAAAACCCGATCGGACCGCACGAAGGAAAATTCACAATGTAATTCGGAACCGGAATCGGAACTGATTCTGGTTCCGATTCACATCCCTACTAGTATTTGGTGTGTAGCTGGATGCAGAAATGCACTATTCTTCAATACCTGAGGTTGCAGCCATCATATTATCTCTTTCTTCATTTCTGTTCTAATGATCATCTTGGAGTGAAGAGTTATTGCAGGTTTAAAAAAGTTATAAATTCCTGCTGATTTCCGAATGGTTATGCAAGCTATCATTTTTCCATGATTGATTATAGCAATAGCTTATTTTTAGGACTACCTGCCTCTATACTACAACGTCTGCAACTCCATCTCAATTCTGCAGCTCGTCTCCTTACTGGTACTAAACGTTATCAGAATATCAGTCCAGTTTTAATGGATTTAAATTGGTTGCCCATTAAACAATGCATTGCTATAAAGTCAACATGCTTATAGCCAAACTGTTGAATCCAAATATCTGCTCTTGGACGAATGCTTTATTAAAAGTGTGTAAATCATCCAGAGTGCTTCATTCATCTTAGCGGGGCTTGTTAGACATCCCCTCAGTTAAACTTGCTTGTCTTTCTTCCACTAGAAACTTAGCTTTTTCTGTAGCGGCGCCAATGGTTTGAAACTTTCTATCAATTGAATAGAGACTGAACCCTTGCAGCAAGATGTTTAAGATTATGCTCAAGAGTTTTTTTCTGCAACATATTCATTTGGAGCAATTGGTTTCATTAGTTCCCATTATAGGTGACGCATGTACAGGTATGTTGGAGGTACGGAACCTCATGAATCACCACAACCAAGTGTTCCAAAAATACTAATATACCGCGAGCGGTTTTTGTTTTTATTAGCAGTGCATTTGCTAATTTCAGAGGACTGCTACTTTGTCGAGGGGAGAAATGTCCTTGACAGTATGGAGTTTATCTGTGCTCCTATGAACTTAAGACTTTGAGTGGATTATAGAATGGATTTATCATAATTGATGAGAAAAGCTAGGGTCTGTAGAGAATTTATGGTTAACTCGGTATTTGCTAAGAGAACATTTTGACCATTTGTCCAATTAAGGAAATATTCTTATTTCTTGGTGACGAAGATATGCTACTGCCACCGCAAATCATTTCTTGAAGACTCTGGGGGCCAAAGAGATACGAAATGGAAGAAACTTGTATTGATAGCGATTCTCTTCCACCCTGAAAAAGAGGTAAAAACAGCAAGAAGGGTGAATTGGGATATGAGTAAAGGCATCTTTGAGATCAGTGAGCACATCCAATTGTTCTGTTGAATGAATGGGAGGATTATGCTGAGAGAGGTCATTTTGAATTTCTCCTGATAAAAGTGCTGATTGAGACTTCTCAGATCTAGAATGGGCCTGAAGATCTCCTGTCTTTTTGGGGATTAGAAAACATTGAGTGTAAAACCCCTGGTTATGTAGGGAAAATGGTATTTCTTGAATGGCATTGTTGCATTTAGCGGTCCGTGGGCTTTCTCCATGAACCGCCACACTCATCCCTCAGGCCAGGCCTCGCTCATCGTTCCTTAATGCCGCCAGACTGCCTTAGTGCCTTGCTCTCCAACACAATGGGATAATGCACCTTGATGCAGCAAGATGCCGGCGATGCTCACCCTGACATCTGCTAAGGCTTGTGCATGACCAACATCCCATCCTTTAAAGAGCCCATGAGGGAAAAAGTCCAGTGGCCCTCCTTGATGACATCACACTGCTAGGTTTATAAAAGGCCCTCCTATGCATCTCTTCCTTGCCTCTGTAGCAGGTCTCCCTACTGTTAGTGGTGTGAGTTGCTTAAGCATTCTTCATCTTCAATTCCTGTGATCCTTGTCTTCAGTTCTTCAGTTGCAGTGGCCTTGTCTTCAGTTCTTCAGTTGCAGTGGCCTTTGTCTTTCTTTGTCAGTCCCTGTGGTCATGTCTTCAGTTCATCTACATCTCCTCATGTGCCCACCTGATCTGCTCCTTGCCTTCCTGCCCTGACTATCCATCCCTCATTTCCCTTTGGATGGATACCTAGTATTGACTTTGGCCTGACTCCTGGACATTCCTGAATGCCGCCTGCCACTGACCACTGCCTCCCTCCTGGACATTCTTGAATGTTACCTGCCACTGACCACTGCCTGATTCTGGATTCGCCTCACCTATATCTACTCCGACCCAGTGACCCCGACAGATCTCACTACCATCATCAGAATCCCCCACCTAAGACCTGATGGCCCCGGCATACAAAGGCTTCGAGGGGAATGTGGGCTGGTAAAGACGAAGCTCCAGTTGGGCCTCTGTCTCATCCAGGTCTGCCTACCAATAGTGGAGATTGGCAGGGATCCTTCCTGCAGGATGTGTCATCTCCACCTCGGACTAAGGGTCCACAAATACAACAGTCATTTGCTGTAAGAGTTTCTGTACCTCTTGTTTCATGATAGGGAGATGGGATGGGTTGATGGGTAGTATAGTGGATGGGATCACTGGCTGATTTAAGAAGTTGAGATGGTAACTTTTCTGTACAATTTTATGACTGATCAATCTGTGGTTATTTGACTCCGAGGTCCTAGATATTCATTTATTCTACTTGTATGTGTGTTTGAGGGTTCTGATGGATCAAAAATTATGGGTTGGTTTCCCTGGCGATTGCTGTTGCCGTTTTTGTTGTTGCCGTTTCTTGGACAACCTCTGGTTTATGAGGGTTGAGTCTGCTGCCGAGTTGGTTACAAGGATGGCAATCGATATTACTAGAATGGTCTGTATGATCTTCTGGGGTAATATAGTCAATTTTATGGAATGAAGGAATGTCTTCCCAAGTTTTGATCTTCTGCAGATGTGGACAATAATTGAACTGCCATATTCTGTTCTTTTATTTAGCATCCAGTTTCTCAAACTTTTTCCCCAAAGAGGCTATCCTCTAAATATGGAAGGTCAACGAGATTTCATGAACATCCTCTTATATTCCATTTGCTTTTAACCATGTCATGTGTCTAGTTCATATAAAAGTTTGTGCAGTGGTATTTGTAAACAGATCTTAGAAGGTGTCAGAGTGCCTCTTCTAAGTCATGTGGTGGCAGAGGGGTTATCTGTTTCAGAATAGATGAAAAGTTTTAGGATTTACATGCATTCATAGATGTATTGGACCATGTAAAAATTGATGTTGAGTAAACCTGGCAGTAAGCATGGTACCTTGGAATATTTTCTTTCACAAATCTTCCAAAATCTTATCATCTTTTTCTGGGGGTGTATTAGAATGAAGCTGAGTTTTTGCTTTCTTCACGGCAGATTCTACTACCGCTGAGTGATGAGGTAGTTGGACCATTTCATATCCTGGAAACTTCTTTAATTGAACTTGAAGTCTCTCTTGCTGCAGTTATTCCAGAATTCAGGGTTTTCCACATTTTCATGAGAACTATATCTAAAACTACAAGTGATGGTAATGCAGAAGACTCAAGTGGAATATCAAATATTCTTAATATACCCATGACTTCAGATCTAGAGTACAGATAGTTTTGAATTTCTAGCTTTATTATTGTACCCATTTTCTCCACAAAGCAAGAGTGTGGGGCAGATTTTCAAAGGGTTACGTGCATAAGATACGCGCATAATCCCCGAAAAGCTGCCCCTTCCACCCCCTGCGCGCACCGAGCCTATCTTGCATAGGCTCGGCGGCGTGCGCAAGCCCCGAGACACGCGTAAGTCCCGGGGCTTTACTGGGGGGGCATGTCGTAGGGCATCATCGGGGGCGAAGGGTGCATGGCCTTGGGCAGGCGTAACTTGGAGCGGCCTCAGAGGGAACGGAGAATGGCTGCGTGGCTCGGCATGCGCAGGCTGCCAATTTTGCGAAATCGGAGCGGCCTCGGAGGGAACTTTCCTTCCACCCCCCCCCCCCACACTTTCCCCTCCCTTCCCCTACCTAACCCACCCCCCGAGCCCTATCTAAACCCCCCCACCTTTGTTTGAAAAGTTACACCTGCCCGTGGCAGGTGTAATTCGCGCATGCCTGCCAGCCGCCGGCACACAATTCCCCGGCCTGGGAGCAGTTTCGGAGACCTCGGCCACGCTCCTGAAATGTCCCCGGGCTGGAACCACGCCCATGGCCTCACCCCTGGATGATGCGCCACCGAGACACGCCCCCGACATACCCCTCCCGGAAAGCCCTGGGACTTACGCTCATCCCTGTTTATTGTAAACCGGCATGATGTGATTCTCTCATGAATGCCGGTATAGAAAAAACTAAAATAAATAAATAAATAAATAAATAAATCCCAGGGCTTGCGCGCACCGCCGAACCTATTCAACATAGGCTCGGCAGACACAGGGGGAGCTTGGGTAGGTTTTCGGGGGGTACACGTGTATCTTACGCACGTACCCCTTTGAAAATCTGCCCCTAAGGGCTCAACTTGTAGGTAAAGGGGCAGCTAGACGGAAGACCACTCCTTGTTTTGCTTTGAGTCATGCCTTATAATCCTGTGCCATTCCCCAGGTGGTCTTCCCTGACTCCAAAGCCCATAACAGCTTTAATTCACCTAGATCCTGGTGTTCCGATTCGCCAGATGCATCGTTTTTGCTTTAAATGCACCATGCTTTGCGGCTTGTGTTACTCTTTTTTTTTTGACACATCAGCCATTACCAACACCTCTGTGGAGCCTTCAAAGGCAGAGCGAAGCTTTTTAGATGCTTTTTGCTTCTTAGCTGGAGTCACGAAGGGTTTTGGTATTTAGATTTTCTGTTTCCTTTCAGTGACTCCACTGATGTTTACTACATTGGGGCCAGTTGGTTGATTTACACGGTGGAGTCTCTAGCTGAGGAAGAAGACATGCACTTTTTGGAGGTGTGTGGTTATTCCTTGGACCTAAGTCCTACAATTTTTGCAGCTTTTTGCCTTTGGTCCCTTGGTGAGATCCTGTAATATTCTGGGCAGTTGGGCTGGTCATAGTCTGGGTCCAGACATAAATAACAATTGTTATGTTTATAATCTGTCCACTGGAGCATTACTTAAAACCTCAAGTCTTTCAAAATGCCATGTTAGCACTTAAAAGTGCTTTTGTGGGTTGTAGAAGTGAGAAACATTTTCTGTAGAGAGAAAGGAATAGCCATTGGTGTGAAGTGTGGACAAAAGGAAATTGAGGAGGTTCTGAGGTAATGCTTGGGTGGGAGCTCACACATATGTTCAGTAGAGCTCAAAGCTCTACTAGCTTGGAGAGATAGGCTCTGTTCAATGTCACTGGATGACATCACCCATAGATAATGGCTAATTCAGACCTGCTTATCAATGGAAAAAATTACCTACAACCTTTTCGAGGACAATTATTTCTGCTTAACTAAGTGGATTTAAAATTAATTTTAAAGGCATGGCATACCAATAATCAAGATTTTTTTGCATGCATATTCTGCATTTAGTTGTTTCTATTGAGATATTGACCAGCATTCTTGGATTCTGTCAGATATTACAATTTTTTTAAGTACATATGATTAGATGTATGTGAATAATTCAAGGTTAAACCTAAATAAAGAAGACTTCAGTCTGTTTTGAGTTAATTGGGAAATATTTCCCAGATCCACTAGATAAAATATGTTGGACTTTTTCCAAGATCTGGTTAAAATACAGTCAATTTTTTAACCCATTTACATGGATAAATTGATATTTTCATGGCTTAATTGCACTATTTGAAAATTTCCCTTCTCCATATTGCCAAAAGTTCATATAGACTTCCAAAATGAATGTACTTATAAGGCAGAATAAAAAGAGGTATTCCCTTAGCTCTGTTTAGGACAGGGGAGAAAAACAGGGCATGTACATTCTGTTTTCAAATTTTTGTGTGCTATTATACCCCAATTTTATCCCCCAAATCAGTTGTACACCCATATAGTAGTTTTTAGAAACGTTTTTCTTGTGTGTGCAAGTGGGAGATACACGCATCCTCGGACAGCTTTTAAAATCCGATCGTCATGCCCCAACCCAACTTGTGCTCGTATATCCCAGTTTTGGCACGTACAGGGCTTTTAAAATTCACCTTTAAGCTGGCAGGAGAGATGAGTGATTTATCCTCCTAGCTCAGCTTGGGTGTGACTTTTAGTGTTTCAAGTGGGGTTTGTGGGTTGGAGGCAATGAGGTGACAATATTTTTCAGGTGGAAGAAGAGAGATTGAGAGGAGGGATTAGCCCACCAGTACATTTAAACTTTGGGAGGGAGAGTGTATCAGTGCTCATGAGACATTGCTCTTTTTGGGGTATGAAGAAGAGGGAGGAAGGGAAGAAGGGCACTCAGGGGGGCAATATATTTGATATAACTCGCCTTTGGGATGAATAAGCTTATTGTAACTTGCTCTGGGCAGAAAGTAAGAGCATGCAATCAAGTATAACTAAATACATTAATTTTCTTTTTTTTTATTATTTTTTTATTATTTTTTGTGGGTGCCATGAGGGAGGTGGTGCTACTTGCTATTTTTTCCTAAAAGGACTTAACTAGTTGGCACTGATTTTCAGTGCTAACCAGCTAAGGCCTGGATTTTCCATTCTCACAGAGACTGAAGAATCCCATAAGAACATGCCATGCTGGGTCAGACTAAGGGTCCATCAAGCCCAGCATCCTGTTTCCAACAGTGGCCAATCCAGGCCATAAGAACCTGGCAAGTACCCAAAAACTAAGTCTATCCCATGTTACTGTTCCTAGTAATAGCAGTGGCTATTTTCTAAGTCAACTTAATTAATAGCAGGTAATGGACTTCTCCAAGAACTTATCCAATCCTTTTTTAAACACAGCTATACTAACTGCACTAATCACATCCTCTGGCAACAAATTCCAGAGTTTAATTGTGCATTGAGTGAAAAAGAACTTCCTCCGATTAGTTTTAAATGTGCCCCATGCTAACTTCATGGAGTGCCCCCTAGTCTTTCTACTATCCGAAAGAGTAAATAACCGATTCACATCTACCCGATCTAGACCTCTCATGATTTTAAACACCTTTATCATATCCCCCCTCAGCCATCTCTTCTCCAGGCTGAAAAGTCCTAACCTCTTTAGTCTTTCCTAATAGGGGAGCTGTTCCATTCCCCTTATCATTTTGGTCACCCTTCTCTGTACCTTCTCCATCGCAATTATATCTTTTTTGAGATGCTGTGACCAGAATTGTACACAGTATTCAAGGTGCGGTCTCATCATGGAGCGATACAGAGGCATTATGACATTTTCCGTTTTATTCACCATTCCCTTTCTAATAATTCCCAACATTCTGTTTGCTTTTTTGACTGCCACAGCACACTGAACCGACGATTTTGGGGGCGGGGGGCAGGCCTGCGAATGCTGGCAGCGATCACACCACCGGATGTTATCACTGCTGGCTTTCGCACCCAATAGTGCCACCATGAAAGGTGGTGCTATTGGGCACACTACTGGTGGTGATAATGTGGCTTGCCTTATTGCTGCCAGTGAAGATACCGCTGCGTCCGCCTCCTCACTGCCCCAACTCCTCCCCTCTCGGACTCCGCTCCCTGCTTTCTTTCGCACCTGAAAAGGGACTTTTTGCGTGCGATACGGATAGAAAATAACCCCCTAAGTTTGATTGGAAAATCCACCATACAGGTCTCTACTAGATCTAACCAGTCAAATTTGACTGACTGGATTTAACTAAATTTTCAGCTAAATTCTGGTTGGTTAGTCAGCAGTTTCCTGAACAGTTATCACTGATAACTTATGCTTTCAGTGTGCCTGTTGAGATCTACACTAGAAGCACCCAGGATCACATCCTCCTGCAATCCTGGGCCTAAGAACAATGTGGCGATTGAGGTACTGCATGGGGGGAAGCTTTTAGGGGGTGGCAGAGGGGGTAGGTAAGTCGGCAAGTGGCCAAGGTGCCCCTATTTTTTTATTCTATAGGGTGGAAGAAGGAACAAGGGGGATGACCGGCAGCATTAAAAGAGTTTTTCATGTTGGAGGGGTTGGGGGAAGAAAGTGAGCTCTGGCAGTAGGGATTTGATAGTTTAATGGTGGTGGGAGGGGTGGCAATTGGGCCAGGAGGCTTGTGGTTTTTTCTTTTTTTTACTATAGGATCACCTACAAAAGACTAGATAAGTGTAGACCTAACCAGACATATTGAAAATCTGACTGGATAACTTTAGGAAAGTATATTCAGCAGGACATTAATCATACTGAATATAAGGTACAAATTATTCAGCTCACTTTATCCTAATAACTTGTACACTACAAAACGTACTGAATATTGGCCTCTAAATAAATACCCAAAACAAACAAAAAATATATATATATATTTACATTTGCATTTATTAGGTTTATAGACCACCTAACACAGAATGGTCTAGGCAGTTAACAATGAAACATGCATAAAATAAATGACAATAAAAAGAAAACATAAAATTACATTAAAAAGCATAAAAGAATAGCAAATTAAAATACTGTTTCAAATCATAAAACTAAAAAATAGGCAGATTTAAGCAAATGTGTCTTGAGAAGACCTTTGAACTTTTTAAGAGTCACATTTTCGTATTTCAAGTGGGAGGACATTCCAGAACATATGTCCAGCAATAGAGAAGGAGCATTTGCATGTAATATAGAAGTGTGCTGCTTTTGGCAAGGAGACTTTGAGAAGGAGGTGTTGTGATGAGCGTAGAGAATGAGTGGGTTGGTAAAATTTGAGTAAGGAGTTGGCCCATGGACAAGAGACGTCATTCAGAAGTTTATATATTATCTTTCCCAGTTTATATTTAATGCATTCGTATATGGATAGCCAATGGAGATGAATTAGAGTTGGTGTAATGTGATCTGAGCATTTTATGTCAGACAGGAGTTGTGCAGATGTGTTGATTAAAAGTTGGATAGGTCGTAGAGTCGCAGCAGGAAGACCAATGTATAAAGCATTTCAGTAGTCGATAATTGGGAATAAAGAAGCTTGAAGAACAATATTAAATTCAGCAGTGAAGAGATGTTTTTTTAAGCCAGCAAGTAACCAAAGTTTGAAAAAACCCTGTTTGATGACGTACTTAATTTGTGGTTTGAAAGACAGAGTGTTATCTAGAAAAACACCTAAACTTTAAATTAATTTGTTTACTAATGATATATGTTGCAGTATTGATGGAAATGGTGGTCTATGATATCTGGGAGTAAGGACTGGAGAGTACTAGGAATTCTGTTTTTGACATGTTTATCGATAATTTGTTGTGATCCAACCAAGATTTCATTGAGGAGAAGCAAATATTAAGATGATAATAGTGTCATTCCAGGATGGACGAATGCGGATGAAAAATTGAATATTGTCTGCTTAGAGTTTGTAAACATCAGTCAAGTTTGAGAGAATCTTGCATTTGGGTGCTAGATAGATATTGAAAAGCAGAGATGAAAGTGCAGATCCTTGAGGAACACTGGATCTGCACTTTTGAGAGATATCTGAGAGGGAGGTGGCACTTTTAACTTGTTGAGAGTGATTAGTGAAGTAAGAATGAATTAAATTGAATTCTGTGCCAGATAAACCAATTTCTTAGAGGGGTACAATAAAATATTGTGGTCCACGGTGTCTAATGCTGAGGAGATATCTAATGAAATAAGTATGTATTGATGGCCATTGTCAATGCCTCTTTTAATGGTGTCAACAAGAGAATGAAGTAAATATTCAATATTGAGAGCCAAATTGATGAGTGTCAAGGATTTCATATTTCTCTGTATGATCTGATAATTGAGTTAAAGCCGAGGACTCAAGAATTTTTGAAAGAAAAGACAAGGAGGAAATTAGCCTATAATTCAATAGGTCAGAGGAGTCACAATTAGATTTTTTTAAAAGAGGACAGACAACTGGAAATTTTAACTTATCAGGGACATTGCATTCTTTCAATGAGAGATTTATTAAATGTGTGAAAATGGGAACTAGAAATTCCTTGGCAGCTTTAAATAAAGCAGTGGAGCAATTGGCTTGTGGACACATGGCATCTGACAATGTGATTTGTAATCTTTAGTGATGAAACATAATCAAATTCTGACCAAGATAGGGCGGCAGAGATAGCTTTATTTAGGTACCATTTTGGAGTGGTTGCAAAATTGAGTTATTTTTTCGATTTTCAAATTGAAAAATTTGAGAAACAAATCTGCAGACAGATTATTAGGAATTTGTGAATTCAAGGGAGTGAGATTGGTGAGACGTTTGACAATATTAAATAGGGTTTTAGGGTCATAGCCGACCTCATTGATGAGGTTTGAATAGTATTTTTTTTTTTTTGCTTCTAAAATACAAATTTGGTAAGTTTTGAGGGATGCTCTAAAAGCCTTAGCAGGAGTGGAAGATGGATGTTTGCTCCATACATGTTAGGATTTTCTCAAGATTTGACGAGTAGTTTTAACCTCAACAGTTAACAATGGCTAGGATTTGGATTGTTTAGAAGACACGCATTTAAGAGGGGCACGTTTATTGAGAGTTGTGAGAAGAATCTCTTCCCATTGAGTGACAGCATTTGATGTGTTATGAAAGGAGATAATTGATGTGGCTGAAGTGATGTTAGAAGAGAAAACATCTGAATCAATCTTACTGCATTTGGAAAGATTAAGAGAGTCAGGAGAAGTGCTAGTATCTGTATAATGAAGACAAAATTGAATTCAGCTGTGGCCAGACCAGGGAACTTGATTGACAGTCATAGATGAAACTACAGATTGGGAAATTGAATTATTAACAAAAACCAAGTCCAGGGTGTGTCCTAAAATGTGCGTTGGTTGACAAATTAATTGACGCCATCCAAGTGAGTCCATAATGTCAAGAAACATAGAGCAGTATGGTAATGAAGGAAAGATATCAATATGAAGTTTAAAGTAACCAAGGATGATCATATTGTTAAGATTGGTTTTGGAGAGCACACACTTACCCCTTCTATAGGAATCTTGGTTATTAAAAGAGCAGGAGGGATGTCCACTGGCCTCCTGCCTCTCCAACATCTCTTTCAAATGAATCCAGTTGGCCCTGAGACCAGTGCCATAGTGACATAAAAATGGCACCGGTCTCAGTTCAGCCAGTGCCATTTTCTTGTACGGCTATACAATGACATTTCCTTTTTCATTTTGAAGGAATGCACATCCCTACTTGAGATGCCAACTGAATGGTGTAATGAATGTTGTCAGTTAGTACTGTCAAGGTGCAGGGATGCTTGGCAAATTCCACTTGCAGTGAAAAATACTTTGGCTTCTAACAGTTGTTATTTTAATTTGTAATTTCTAATGTAGCGAGAGCATATTTTTCCCTTTCGTTTTCTTCATTGAGTGTTTTCAAGCCTACACAGTGTCAAATTTGGCAGTTCTTCAGAATTGGTACCATTGTCTCTGTAATACCATTTTACTCCGTTCTCTTTGAGTCTTCCTGCAGCTTTGGAAGCAGTGGACTTGGTGCTCTGCATGTTGTACTGACCATGTAGCATACTGCTCTGTCAGTAAGAGTTTTACTGGATCCTCACAAAGAAGGCCCATGTTAGCAATCTCTTCCAGTTTTTTTATGAGCCTTATCTTCATAGGGCAAAGCATTCTAAAAAGTTGTGTCTTTATGTTTCCATTATGTCTTCTCTGGGAACACACTTTGCCACTGCCTAATGAGTTTCTCGATTTGCTGGCAGTGGTCATGACTTGTTGAGTGTGATTCACCCTCCTAAATGTGCTGGTCCTATCCACTTCTGTAGCACTGCCAGCGAGGAGTTTTCCCACCATTTTAGTACAAGTGTGTTGTCATGTTGACCTCCCTGGTGTGGTGATGCCCTTTTTCTGCTAATGTTTAGCCTTCAAAGAAGATGTTTTGGTTTTTTTTTACATTTGGCAGCTTCTTGCTGTAGCTCCTGTGTTTTTACCTTCTCTGAGTGGGGGGATTGACTGTATTGCAGTTTACAGAATAAGATTTGCCTGCATTTTTAACTTTTTTAAAATCCAAAATACCCAGTCATGAGTCAGTCTCTGATGTATTTGTCTTCTGAATATTTAAATTCACAGGTATCTGAAAGTTTATGCAGAGACCAGGTATAGATGTCTGCTGTCTTCCTTTCCTTCTGTACCTTGTTTAGCACCCTGTCTCATACAGTATGCCTGCATTGGTTGCTATATGGAATGTAAGAACTTTTCAGGAAAAAACGTTTTAAGAATCACTGTGTACTTGGAGTTTTAAATATTGTAATTTTTTTTATCTTTGAGAGATTTTATTTTTTTTAACTGTATTTCATTGCAAGTGACAGATAATTGATAACCATTGTTATGCATGTTCCCTATATTCTGTGTATCACAGGACATTTTTTTTTTCATTCTCTGCTCATATTAAAACATAGTAACATAGTAATGATGGCAGAAAAGGACCAAATGGTCATACTTGTCTGCCCTGCAAGCTTCTTAGGGTAATATCTGCTGTGCCATGCAGGTTACCCCATATTTGTCTTAAGAGTAGTAACTGCAGCTCCATGCAATTATTCGATGAGCCTTCTTGAAAATTCACTGTGATGTGTTTTGCTTATGGAGCTGGCTTAGAAGCAGTCCTATACTTTTTCACTTATGACTGCATATCGATTCCCCAGACCGTAAAAGTCATGGCCCATGTTAGTGGTCATCTGAATCCAATTCCTTTTCCATCCCCCCCCCCCCCCCCCCCCCCCATCACTGTCAAAGTGGAGAGCAATTTTGTAGTTGTGCCAAAAGCATCAAGGCTTATTGGTTAAGAGTAGTAATCCTTTGCCTTCTGTTAAGGTTAGTAATTATTACTCTGTGCGGAATACCCCCATGATTAATAGTTCCCCAGACCATAAAAGTCGAGGCCCTCGATTGTTGTCTGAATCCAACCCCTTTTTCCCTGTGCTGTTGAAGCAGAGAGCAATTTTGCAGTTGCATCAAAAGTATCAAGGCTGATTGGTTAAGGGTAGTTACCGCTGCACCAGCAAGTTACCCCATGGCCCTCCTTTCTTCATTTTCATCCTCTAGCCTTTAGAGATCCACAGTGTTTATCCAATGCCCCTTTGAATTCTTTGACTCTTTTCGTCTTCACCACCTACTCTGGAAGGGCATTCCAAGGCAAAACTGTTTTCAGATACATTAAACAGCCTACTAGCTTTGACTCTCCTTTTATGCAAATCACTGTAAAAATATAGGAGCCTAGTAATAAATTACTTTATTCTGTCATTTCTGTTTGGGCAGCTCTATTTCAAGCAATTTCATAGCAATCCAATGTTCTAGAAAATCCTATATGACAAGCAATTCTCTTTTATTCTAATAGCAATCCTTTCCCTAAGACAGCTCTGTTTTCCCAGGTTGTAGTTATGCCCTGTAATGTATGCAGATCGAAATATGAATCTATTGCTTATTGCCTCATGTGGTTTTGTGTGTCCCAGGAATATGACTGCAAAGACTAGGATCCATCTGGTGCTTCAATTAGAGTCCAGCACAACAAATGCCTTTCTGCTTTCCTCATAAATGCAGTTGATTAAAATTTTATGTTCCTTTACAAACTGATGACTACAATGATGTAGGATTCTTTTTTCTTTCTTGATTTTTATAAAAACAACAATAATTCACAACTTAAGTTTCCCAATGCTATAGTACTTTCAACATAAATATTTATTATTTTTACATACCAACATTTGATCTGGGATGTCACATTGGTTTACATTCAGGTACTGGAGGTATTTCCCTAACCCCAGAGAGCTTACAATCTAAGTTTGTACCTGAGGAAAGGGAGGTAAAGTGACTTACCAAAGGTCACAAGGAGTGACAGCAGGACTTGAACCCTGATCTGCTGGTTCATAGCCCACTGCTCTAACCACTAGGCTATTCCTCCTCCCTGTGTGCAGCAGACACATTTAGGGGATAATTTTTATATTGTCCACATTGGTGCAATCTATGTAGTTTTTACCCACTGTCTTTGCACCAATTTTCAAAGAGAATTACATGCAGACTTTCACTTTGAAAACTGTCATGCACACCAATTTTGCATGGACACTTGTGCCTGCTTTTTTGGTTGGGTAGAATTTTCCCTGAAAAGGATATGCATAGATTTGCAAGCTCCTCCCATGTAAAGAAACCACGGGAATGCCTCCCAACAATGCACTGAATTATAAAAAGTCTAGCTAGAGAATAACAGTATGTATTTTGAACTGGGGAAACCTCATAAAGTGCCAATAATGGGCTATATGAAGATGCCTCTTGTGGCTACTTAATCCAACTCCAATATAGAGGTTGTTGGAGAAAGGTTATAATCATTGGAAAACCCCAGAAGTCCAGTGTAACTTAGGTGGTATACAACAAAATGATGTTATACCACTTCACAACTCACAGTTCTGTCGCAAAAATGCTGTATTGAAAATATTAATCATAGGAGTGTCTGGCATTATCTGGATTTATTATTTTGAGTATTGATTCCCAACAATGCACTGCATGTTGCTGCTGATTAATTTTCATACAGCCAACTTTCACAGATAAAATACTATTAACTTGTGGAATTTCCTTTGTAACTTGCCCTTTTATTAGGCACTTTTCAAACTGTCCACCTTTCTGCAAGGTCTTTCATATTCTGGTATTTCATATCCAGGGTGTATGCACCGATTTTCAAAATGAAAGTATGTGGTATGGGTACTTTGTATCTGATTTTTCTATGAACATATTTTCCATGGAACATAAGAACATAAGAAATTGCCATGCTGGGTTAGACCAAGACTCCATCAAGCCCAGCATCCTGTTTCCAACAGAGGCCAAACCAGGCCACAAGAACCTGGCAATTGCCCAAACCCCAAGAAGATCCCATGCTACTGATGCCAGTAATAGCAGTGGCTATTCCCTAAGTAAACTTGATTAATAGCAGTTAAAGGACTTCTCCAAGAACTTATCCAAACCTTTTTTGAACCCAGCTACACTAACTGCACTAACCACATACTCTGGCAACAAATTCCAGAGCTTAATTGTGCATTGGACAAACTGCAGACCATGGACAAACTGTATCCTTTGCCTGAGGATATGTTAGAACTTCTGAAAGTCCCAAAGTTTGATGCATCTGTTTTGGCAGTCACTAAGAAGATGACAATTCTGGTTAACTGGTCTGTGGCTCTGAAGGATCTTCAGGATAGGAAATTGGAAGTGCATCTCAAGAAAATGTCTGAGGTATTGGCTCTTGGTGTTCGGGCTTCTATGTGTAACAGTTGAGGGCAGGCTTGCACTGGGTGCAGCAGTTACAGTCGAACAGATCTGAATCTGAGACCCAGGCGGAACGGCTGGAAGCTTTTGTGGCTTATAGTGCTGATGCCTTGTATGATCTTCTCAGGACCTCCTCCTCCAGGACAATGGTGTTTGTGGTCTCAGCCCAGCATCCCCTCTGGTTGCGGAATTGGTCGGCCATTTCATCCAAGTCTCAGTTTGGAGCCTTATCTTTTAAGGGGAAACTGCTCTCTGGCAAGGATTTGGAGGAGATGATCAAGTTTCTTGGTGAGATAAGGTCCATAAATTGCTGAAGGTAAGCCAAAAGGGAAAATTCCTTTGTCTCGTGTCCGCTTTAGAGGGAATATATCATATATACTCCGAGGAGATCACATCACAGGCATCCTCAGGAATCTACACTGGCTCCCAATAAGTTTTAGAATCCTACATAAGTCCCTCACCATTATTCACAAAACCATTCATAATCAGCACCCTCTCGACCTCCAGATCCCATTTATACTCCACACCTCTACAAGACCTATAAGAGAAGCTTATAAAGGAACCCTGCATGCCCCTACAACCAAATCCACCCTTTGTTCAACCACCAGAGACCGGGCCTTCTTGACAGCAGGACCAGCCATCTGGAATGCCATTCCTCCAGATCTCAGACAGGAACCCTGCCTGTCGACATTTAAGAAAAAACTCAAGACCTGGCTGTTTCAACAAGCCTTCCCTTAACACCTTAACCGCATCCCCGCCCCCCCCCCCCCTTCCAACCCCCTGATCCCCGCAAGCCTTCCCCCCCTCCCTTCTCCTTGATCCCTGCTAGCCTCCTCTTCTCTCCTGCTAATCCCCCCCATTATTGACACTGCTTCTCTTTATTAGCCAGCATCCTGATTGTATATAAGTGCTACCTACACAGAGCACTCTATATCTGACACAAGACACTTTTTTACGTTAAACCTCTGCCTATTTCAGCTCCCAAGTTCTCCCGACCTTGTTTTATTGTAACTTTGCTCCTTCTTCTATGTTAATGTTATAACTCTCTTGTTCCTTGTGAACCGATATGATATGATTTGTATCATGAATGTCTGTTGTGGAGTCTCAGTTTTAGTGTATCCTTGGGCCGACCTGTCAGAGACTGGGAAAAGGTGTTCACTGTCTCTAGCAAACCGCAGGTCGGGAGGCAGATGTCAGGCAGGACGTAGATGGTGCTCTTCACCCTGGAAGCTGGTGCTCCACCGGGAGGAGCCCGTAGGAGCCAGCCGCTGGGACTTAGGCGAGGTTTCACCCCTGGAAGCTGAAGCCCCCCCGGGAGGAGCCCGTAGGGACCCAGCCACTGGGACTTAGGCGAGTAGTGAAGCTTGAGACTGAGACTGGCAGACAGGTGAACTGGACAGGAACTGGAACCAGACAAGGACAGCGAACAACGCTGTAGCAGGAGACGGGAACTGCAACCAGGAAGGAACTGTAGCAAGACTCGGATACTGGAACCAGGCAGGAACCAAGCAAGTACTGTAGCAAGCAGGCAGGTACGGAGCGAGTTCCAAGGCAACCCACTCCGGGGCACGGAGCAACTGGGAACCGGATGGTAACCCCGTTGCAAGGCAATGAGTGAATGTCCGCGGCCGGCTTATCAAGGCCGCGGCATCTGATGTCAGGAATTGGGCGGAGTCACCACTGGCGGGAAATGGCCTAGAAAAGCGCCCAAGTGGCACGCGCATGCGCGCGCGCCTAGAAACAGGGCATCCATAGGAGGCTTCCCGGAGGCGCGGCCCCCACTGGGACGCCGCCGAACAGGCCACGAACTAGGCCAGCGGAAGCAGGAACAAGTCCAAAAACACGGAGGTAAGGGTCTGGTCACGGTTCTCGCGACCAGAACTGTAACAATGTCGGTATATAAAAGAGTTAAATAAATAAAGATATATTTGAAAATGCAATTGACGCACAAAATTCCTCCCAGCCATCCTATTTGAATATGCTACCAAGAACAATATGTCCAAATGTAGCTACAAGAACATGAGTTGAACCCATGCATTTTTTTTAGCTGGGTTAAGGGTGACCCATTTTCAGACAGACTTTTTACCTAGGTAAATCAGTATTTTTCCAAAACATTACTTTTGTAAAAGCCCACATAAATTATCCCAATTTTCAAAGAAAACTTATGTGTTTAAGTTCATTTGAAAATTATTTCAGAAAAACACTTTCCACACAAGTTGCACTGCCAAGAAAATTTACATGCAGGGAGGATAACTTTCAAACCTATTCGCATTACTACATGTGCGCACAAAAGTGGACCTATGATGTACATTTGTTTTAACCAAATATGCAAAATTCAATGAATAAGGGTCTAATTGTTTAATTTGGGGGCCCTGAAATAAATTGAAGGGTCCCCCAAATTAAATAAATATTATTCATTTAATTTGGTTAAAACTACCTTTCGGGCCTATGCCTAGGCTCAAAGCCAGGGCCTCCCCTAGGGTGTAGGCTGAGGCCCAAAGCAGGGGCTGTGATCAAGGTCTGAGTGCAACATCGGGATCTCCACCTAGGCCCAAAGCCAGGGCCTCACCTAGGGCATCAGCCCAGGCCAACAGCAGGGGACATGGCCTAGGCCTGAGCATGGACCCAGTGAGTCGGTCTATGCCTGGACCAATGCTTGGGCCTTACCTAAGACCAGAGCAAGAATAGGGCCCCCTAATAAATTTTCCCACTTCCCATGTATGTGGCCAGGCTGGGTCCCAATGCTTGGGCCTCAACCTAGGCACAGGCCCAATGACAGAACCTGACCAGGAGGCTAGATCCTGATGCCTGGGCCTTGGCCCAGGCCAGGGCCTGACACAGCTGCCTGGACTGGAGACCGGGTTCCGATTCTGGTGCCTCAACCCAGACCCAGACTCGACACCAGGGCCCAGCCAAGAGGCCAGTTCCTGATGCCTGGGCCTCAGTCTAGGGTGAGGCACAGACTCAGACCCCAGGCCTTGGAGCTCCTCTTGTTGTGCCTTCTTTCTTCCTGAACTGACGCCATTCATTCGGGTCACGCCGGAGTTAACTCTAGTGCAACCTCCCTAGTGTTGTGCTAGTGGCATTGTGGATCCTTGTTCGCATGGAGACGACTCTGCCCATGGGGAGGGGCCCCATGGGGAACCACTGCGATAAGCTGAACTCAGATAGCAGACACAGTATGGATAGAGGCTTTATTGTACTGCTGTAGATATATGGTGAAAGTAGGAAGGTAAGGCACTGATCCACGAAGTGGCAGTAAGTTTAACAGGCTCAGAAGTGTAGTCTCACCCAGATGTTCATGATAGGTGGGAGCCCGCAGTGCGGGTAACGCCGCAGCTGGTGGGTGGAGCTGGAGCACCGGATCGTAGAGGTACTCACGGAATGAAGGCGTTTTCTTGATGGTAGAATTGTGGGACCAAAGGTCCGTGGTGCAGGATATAATGGCTGGTAGACCCTCGAGGAGCGAGTACTCGATAGTCCGATATCCTGAAATGTAGAGAGAGAGAGAGAAAGACCCCTGAGGAGCAGTTGTCTTAATTAGTGAGGATCCTGAAGGGTAGTTGTCTAGAGCTTCTACAGGAGCGAGGCCCTTGGAGTGATAGCTTAGAGTGGTCAGAGTAGCTAAACCGAAGTCCTTGCTAACTCAAGGTGGTAGTGGAATCGGAGGCTTGTTATACCCGGAGGTCCTGACGTCATGAGGTGGGGCTGCCCCCAAGGTTCCCGCCATGACGTGTATTTGAGCAAGAGAGATGTGCACGCTCGTGCCCTAGGAGACCACGGGAGTGAGCATGGTGGACTCGGACGCCCATGCTAGTTTGGAAACGCCGAGACCCTCGGCACCGGAGGAAGCCATCTTGCCCAAGGAGAGTGCAAGAGGAAAAAAAGAGGTAAGGCAGAGCGGTCGCAGCCATCTGCGACCGACAGCTGCAACACTTAACAGATGGCACTATTTTGATATAAGGTCTCAGCGTTGAGACCTGGCTTCTGGGCTGGGTCACGGCATTGGTCCTGGGCCTGAGCTGAGGTCCATTTGTTGGGGCCCGGGCTTCAGACTGGGATTCATTGTCAGTTCTGGTTCCAGCCGAGATCCCAACATTCAGCTTAGGCTCCAGCATTGGGCCTAGGCCAAGGAATTGGGACCAGGCTTTCAAGCCTTGGGCTTGCATAGAGCCTAGGATGAGGTTGTGGTGACCTACCACATCCTTGACCCATGCAAGGCCGAGGCTTCAGCCTGGGTCTAGGCCTCGCCAGTAGACCCCCTTTGGACAGGGTGCATGGGGGCTGAGTGGATCCTGGCCCTGGCATTTTTCCGGGTAGGAAGGATGGGTGGTGGGGTCAGAAGGCCTTGGGAGGCCAAATTTCCTTTTTTTAATTTGTTTTTTGTTTTTTTTTCTAATGTTTAATTCATTTTTTTAAAATGAAATAAATGTATCAAACATTAAATGAATCAAAATTGATGGGGAAAAAACACCATGAAAATGAAACAAGAAGCAAAACAAATGTTTTACCCCTCTTCATCCTTACAATGGATATGTGGAGATTTATCCTAGTATTTTATAAACTGTGGGGCAATCCAGGGCATAGCTACTTATCAGGCTAACTTAGCAGGAAAAGTGGTGATATTCAGACTTCAGTTCAATCATCTCAGTTAGTAGAAACAACATGAAAGGCCTTCTTAGTTGTAACTCCCAATCTTAGGAACTCACTTCCTTCTCATTTGTGAGTTGTGTTATGCCTCAAGACCTTTTGCAAACTTTTGAAAACATATTTTTTTTACACTGGCATTTCCTGAGTTTGTTCAGGGCTAGATTGTTGCATAATCAGATACTTTAAGATGTTATTACAGCATGTAGTGTAGTCATGGACAATCTAGGCAATACTGAGTGTAGGTTAGGTTTTTCTTGTTGAATTTCAATTGTTTTATTATGTGATAATTTATGTTGATCTTGCCGTATTGATATTTTTTTTTATTTATGACTATTTTTCAGTGTATGTTGCTTCGAGCAGTGGACAAATTTACCCTCATTGGGCATTATACAAGTACTTTTCGTTTTCATTTTTTTGTCTTCTCTGTACTTTTTAGCTATGATGTTTATATTGAAAGCCTTTATGTGCACCAAACATTGAGCTTTGAATATTTTCTCCCACTGAACGCATACATTTTGAGTGCACAATTTTTTGTGTATGCAAAATTTATCCGCATAAAAAGGGTCATCAATCTTGTTGTTTCAGGGTTGGGGCTTAACTTTACCTGCTGAGCACACATATGCTATCTAAGTAAAGTTACTTATCCCTGAATATTCTGCTTAGAGAAATCAGAGGCCTAGCTTTATCTGGGTAAAGTTACTTATTTCCTAATATTCAGTGAGGGATTTATGTGTGATTCGATTGTGCATTTAGTCTCATGCAGGATGTTTATCCGGTTGCACTCTGTTAAGACTGTCACTGCCCGATGTCTCCATTCCGTCTTCCTTACCTCTTTGGCGACTCTTCCTGTGGTTGATGGACGTTTGGCTGCCACGGCGTCTGCCTGCCGTCCTCTCCAGCATCCCCGGTCCAGCTTGGGCGCTGCCTCCCGCCATGCTGTCCAGTTGCCTTAGAGCGCACAAGCTGCGCGGCCCTGCTTCAAGTACCTTCTTTGGCGCAAACCTCAGGGGTGCCCCCTTGTGATGATGTCACGCATCCTGGATACAAATAGCCTACGCGATTGCTAGCTGTCGAGTAGCAAAGGTTTCCTATCAGATGGGATTCGCTCTCCCATCCGATAGGAAACCTCCGAAAGCTCTCCTAGCTACTCTGCCTCCACCTTGAAATACTCTATTTGGGGTACCCGCTCCTCGGGGCCTCTCTCTCTTCTCTTTCAGGTCGCTGTCTGGAACCGGTACTCGCTCCTCGAGGGCCCATGTTCCTGGACTCGCTACCTGGACTTCTCTTCTGCCTGGAAGACACCGCTGCCTATACCATCAGTGAGTTACCATCTACTTCTCTCAGAGCTGTTCCCTGGAACCAGGTACTCGCTCCTCGAGGGCCTGCCTTTACTTCAGCTCCTGTGCTTTCATACCGAGAGACCGCTATGTGAGTACTATACCAACGAGGCTCTAATCCTGAATCCTGCATATATTGCTTGTACTCACGATCTCAGTTTATCTCCACTACAGCACAGACATTGTGGGATCACTGTTCCAGAGCCTGAGGGACTACAAGCCCAGCCAGGCTACATTCCTGCTCACTACTGCCACCTCTGGTGGCTCCTCAATACTGTTTAATAAAAGATCTAACTGTGTCCTAAAGCTGCACCTGACCTGTGGCCCCTCACAAGACTGTCCACCCAAATCCTTTGTCACAGTTCCACCAGTACGTGCACTCCCAACTGTGTTGTTTCCAAGGTCCAGCCCCTGAGAGAGCTTTCCTGGTCCCTTGAAAACTCAAATAGAAGTTCTATGTAATTTATCTTCATAAGTCTCCAAGCAGGGTTTGAACCCTCCCAGCCTGGTTAGAAGGCCGATGCCCTCCCCACTGACCCAGCAACTCTCTTTTCAAAGGCTGGCTTCAAAAGTTCATCTTAAGTCTTTAGCCTTTGCTTTCTTTCCTCTAGGTCAGGGGTGGGCAAGTCTGGTCCTTGAGGGCTGCAAACCAGTCGGGTTTTCAGGAAACCCCTAATGAATATGCATGAAATAGATTTGCATACAACTGAGGCAGTGTGTATGTGTATGCAGACACATAGTTATTTATTTATTTATTTATTTAACATCTCTTTTATACCGATATCCGTTCGCACATCGCATCGGTTCACAATAAACAAAAACTTTTGGGCGGTGCCCAAAAGTGAATTCACTATGTTACATGTAAGGGCGGTGCCCTTACATGTAACATAGTGAATTCACTAATACATTTAAAGGAAGTTAGACACATTCCTACTCCCATAGCAACCTAAAACTTAACTAGGAACTGATCAAAATTGAGATGAAGGCAGCAGTCCAGCAGCAAGAGGGGGGGCTTCCCAGTCTTTTGCATCGAGTGTCACATGTATGATTTTTTACCCACCGGTGAGAAGTTGTACATGTGCATGCGATGCAAAGAGCTCCTGGCTCTCAGAGAACGAGTCCGATCTCTGGAGGCTAGAGTGGCAGACCTGGAGGAGCTGAGGCAGACAGAGAGGTATATAGATGAGACCTTCAGGGACATAGTAGTCAAGTCCCAACTTCAGACTGGCAGCCCTGGTGCTGCCTTGGAGGAAGAAGGTCTCATAATGGGAGAGCACCAACCAGGTGTAGCAGGAAAGGATCCTGTAGCAAGGACCTGCTCTCTAGGTGATGCATTGTCCTTTCGCACTGAGGATATCTCCCCAAGGCCTACTGCCCAGGAGGGAAGGGTTAGGTCGGCCGTCATAGTTGGTGATTCGATTATTAGGAATGTAGATAGCTGGGTGGCTGGTGGGCATGAGGATCGCCTGGTAACATGCCTACCTGGTGCGAAGGTGGCGAATCTCACGCGTCACCTAGATAGGATTTTAGACAGTGCTGGGGAGGAGCCGGCTGTCGTGGTACACGTGGGCACCAACGACATAGGAAAATGTGGGAGGGAGGTTCTGGAAGCCAAATTTAGGCTCTTAGGTAGAAAGATTAAATCCAGAACCTCCAGGGTAGCATTCTCTGAAATGCTCCCTGTTCCACGCGCAGGTCACCAGAGGCAGGCAGAGCTCCGGATTCTCAATGCGTGGATGAGACGATGGTGCAAGGAAGAGCAAGATGGTGCAAGGAACTCAATAATGTTCTTTCTTTTTTTTTAATTTGGCAGGTTTTATTTACCTTGGTTATTCTTTTGTTATCTCATTGTTAATCTCTGTTTTGCCTTCTCTACATTCCACGTTGCATTTTATCCCTGTTTTATTGTAACTGCGACCTTATTCTTCTATCACATGTTAATGTTTTTAAGTTATTAAGTATTTATTCTGTTGTCACACCTTGTTATTTGTAAACCGGCATGATGCGACTCCCATCGCGAATGCCGGTATATAAGAAATTTAAATAAAATAAATAAATAAGAGGGATTCAGTTTTGTTAGGAACTGGGGAACATTTTGGGGAAGGGGGAGTCTCTTCCGAAGGGATGGGCTCCACCTTAACCAGGGTGGAACCAGACTGCTGGGGCTAACCTTTAAAAAGGAGATAGAGCAGCTTTTAAACTAGAACAAAGGGGAAAGCCGACAGTTGCTCAGCAGCGCATGGTTCGGAGAGAGGTATCTTTAAAGGATACTAATGATGCATTAGAATTAGGGCATCCCAGAGCAAGATGGCCGACACACGAGACGCAGGAAAGAATGCTCCAGCCTAGCCTGTGTTTGGAAATTAATTTACCTGGTGAATATTGCCTTTATTTGAAATCAAAATGCCTCACACGAAGCGTAAAGCTCATCTAAAAGAGATTACGAATTTAAAAGAAGAAGGAAATCAACAGGCTAAGATCGAGACCTTCTTTAATCTTACCCCAACAATGCCGGGAGCGAGGACCGCGGAGGGAGAAGCTCAGGAGCTCGAGCTGATCCCTATGGTCGAGGACATTTCGCTCAGCCCAGGGGCTCCTGCTATGCCACCATTGCCGGGAGATCGGATTGGTAAGGAGGGAGAGGAAACATCGCGAGAGCCGCTGGAGGAGTTGAGTGAGCGCCCCCCCAGACAATCCGACGGTGACGGTGAGGAAATGGTGAGCAGTGGAGTTGAGGGAGCAGTGGAGGGGATGGTGACCTCAACCCCAATTCCCCACAGAGCTTTACCGGCACGGGACATCGCTGGAGATACAGCACTTCAAGAACTGGTAAAATTGCAAACTAAACCGGTATTTTCTCTGCAAAAGCCTCCTGTAGTCACGTTGGACACATTGTGGAAAGCAATGGTGTCGATTGAATCAGCAGTAACTACCTTGACACAGGCATTTTTGGAATCTAATAAAAGAAGTCTGAATACAGAAAAGGTTTTGAATATGCAACAGGAAAATATAAAGAAAATTGAGGAGAAAGTTACCAATTTGGAAAAAGTACAAGGAACTTTGGTAAAGGCTGGGATAAACTCAAAAAGAAAATTTGAGAATATTGAGAACTCAGTCCGCTATTTAAATCTGCGGATAGTGAATTTTCCGGTGGTGAGAAGATTAAACCCAGCAGAGATGTTTAAAGAGTACATGTTGGAGATTTTAAAGATTCCGAAAGAAATTTTACCTGTTATATCTAAAGCTTTTTTTTGTCTCAAAGAAATTGGAGGTAGCTACGGGAGTAGCAGAGGAACTACAATACCAGTCTCAGCAATCTTTGAATACCTCAGAGTTAATTGAATTATCATTAAATTCCGAAATTAAAAATAGAGGTATACTATTGGTAACGTTTGCATTTGAGCAAGACAGGAATCTTCTCCTAAAGTTTTTCTTTAGAAATAGAACAGTTAAATATTATGGGGTAGATTTTAAAAGAAGCGCGATCAGCCTACTTTTGCTTGCGCATCAGACTCAAGCAAAAGTACGCTGGATTTTAGTAGATACGCGCGGAGCCGCGCGTATCCACTAAAATCCTGGATCGGCGCGCGCAAGGCTATCGATTTTGTATAGCCTGCGCGCGCCGAGCCGCGCTGCCTCCCCCCTTTCCCTCCAAGGCCGCTCCGAAATCGGAGCGGCCTTGGAGGGAACTTTCCTTTGCCCTCCCCTCACCCTCCCCTCCCTTCCCCTACCTAACCCACCCGCCCGGCCCTGTCTACACCCCCCCCCTTACCTTTGTCGGGGGATTTACGCCTCCCGGAGGGAGACGTAAATCCCCGCGCGCCAGCGGGCCTGCTGCGCGCCGGGCCGCGACCTGGGGGCGGGTACGGAGGGCGCGGCCACGCCCCCGGGCCGTAGCCACGCCCCGTACCCGCCCCCAAAACGCTGCCGACACGCCCCCGGAACGCCGCGACGACCGGGCCCGCCCCCCGACACGCCCCCCTCCGAGAACCCCGGGACTTACGCGGGTCCCGGGGCTCTGCGCGCGCCGGGAGGCCTATGTAAAATAGGCTTCCCGGCGCGCAGGGCCCTGCTCGCCTAAATCCGCCCGGTTTTGGGCGGATTTAGGTGAGCAGGGCTCTGAAAATCTACCCCTATGGTTATCCAATTTGGATCTATCCAGATATAGTGTGCTCCACGCAGGAACGTAGAAAAAAGTTTCTCCTTATGAGATCAGAGGCAATAAGTCGTGGAGCCACTTTAGTTCTGAGATACCCATGCAAATGTTTATTGAGATATCAGCAAAATAAATATATTTTCTATGAACCAGAACAACTCAGAGGGTTCTTAGATGGTAAAAAATGAGGTGCGAGGCTCCAAAAGAAAAAGAGGGGATAGTGCAACTCTGTGAAGGTTTATGCCTTTATTTGTCGAGGTATTTGTTAAATGAGCTCTATGTTTCCTGGAAGTACATCTTGCTCCCAGATTTCCTATTTTGATTAAGAGATCTAGTTTAAAGTATAAGTACTGTTTTCACTTTCACTTTGATGTTGTTTCTTTGTTAAGCAATAAATATGTGTATCTTTTTATTTCTTTTGATATATGATGTAAATATATCTGAAAATTGCATAAATAAAAAATTATAAAAAAAAAAGAATTAGGGCATCCCGACAGTGAGGTTCCAATAATTAGAAAAGTAGTCCAAGTGCCTGTAACTAAAAACTCACCTGAGCTAAAAAATTCTAACTTATCCCTATCAATTAAAAAGCAGAATAAAAATAGAAACAAAAAACAAACTTTGAAATGTTTGTATGCTAATGCCAGAAGTCTAAGAAGTAAGATGGGAGAATTAGAATGTATAGAATTAAATGATGACATAGACTTAATTGGCATCTCAGAGACATGGTGGAAAGAGGATAACCAATGGGACAGTGCTATACCGGGGTACAAATTATATCGCAATGACAGAGAGGAGCACTCGGGAGGAGGTGTGGCGCTTTATGTCCGGGATGGCATAGAGTCCAACAGGATAAACATCCTGCATGAGACTAAATACAAAATTGAATCTTTATGGGTAGAAATCCCTTGTGTGTCAGGAAAGACTACAGTGATAGGGGTATACTACCGTCCACCTGGTCAAGATGGAGAGATGGACAGTGAAATGCTAAGAGAAATTAGGGAAGCTAACCAAATTGGTAGTGCAGTAATAATGGGAGACTTCAATTACCCCAATATAGACTGGGTAAATGTATCATCGGGTCACACTAGAGAGATAACGTTCCTGGATGGAATAAATGATAGCTTTATGGAGCAATTGGTTCAGGAACCAACGAGAGAGGGAGCATTTTTAGATCTAATTCTCAGTGGAGCACAGGACTTGGTGAGAGAGGTAACGGTGGTGGGGCCGCCTGGCAATAGTGATCATAATATGATCAAATTTCATTTAATGACTGGAAAAGGAACAGAGTGCAAATCCAAGGCTCTCGTGCTAAACTTTCAAAAGGGAAACTTTGATAAAATGAGAAAAATTGTTAGAAAAAAAACTGAAAGGAGCAGCTACAAAAGTAAAAAAATGTCCAAGAGGTGTGGTCATTGTTAAAAAATACCATTCTAGAAGCACAGTCCAGATGTATTCCACACATTAAGAAAGGTGGAAAGAAGGCAAAACGATTACCGGCATGGTTAAAAGGGGAGGTGAAAGAAGCTATTTTAGCCAAAAGATCTTCATTCAAAAATTGGAAGAAGGATCCAACAGAAGAAAACAGGATAAAGCATAAACATTGGCAAGTTAAATGTAAGACATTGATAAGACAGGCTAAGAGAGAATTTGAAAAGAAGTTGGCTGTAGAGGCAAAAACTCACAGTAAAAACTTTTTTAAATATATCCGAAGCAGAAAGCCTGTGAGGGAGTCAGTTGGACCGTTAGATGATCAAGGGGTTAAAGGGGCACTTAGAGAAGATAAGGCCATCGCGGAAAGATTAAATGATTTCTTTGCTTCAGTGTTTACTGAAGAGGATGTTGGGGAGGTACCCGTAATGGAGAAGGTTTTCATGGGTAATGATTCAGATGGACTAAATCAAATCACGGTGAACCTAAAAGATGTGGTAGGCCTGATTGACAAACTGAAGAGTAGTAAATCACCTGGACCGGATGGTATACACCCCAGAGTTCTGAAGGAACTAAAAAATGAAATTTCAGACCTATTAGTAAAAATTTGTAACTTATCATTAAAATCATCCATTGTACCTGAAGACTGGAGGACAGCAAATGTAACCCCAATATTTAAAAAGGGCTCCAGGGGCGATCCGGGAAACTACAGACCGATTAGCCTGACTTCAGTGCCAGGAAAAATAGTGGAAAGTGTTCTAAACATCAAAACCATAGAACATATAGAAAGACATGGTTTAATGGAACAAAGTCAGCATGGCTTTACCCAGGGCAAGTCTTGCCTCACAAATCTGCTTCACATTTTTGAAGGAGTTAATAAACATGTGGATAAAGGTGAACTGGTAGATATAGTATACTTGGATTTTCAGAAGGCATTTGACAAAGTTCCTCATGAGAGGCTTCTAGGAAAAGTAAAAAGTCATGGGATAGGTGGCGATGTCCTTTCGTGGATTGCAAACTGGCTAAAAGACAGGAAACAGAGAGTAAGATTAAATGGGCAATTTTCTCAGTGGAAGGGAGTGGACAGTGGAGTGCCTCAGGGATCTGTATTGGGACCCTTACTGTTCAATATATTTATAAATGATCTGGAAAGAAATATGACGAGTGAGATAATCAAATTTGCAGATGACACAAATTGTTCAGAGTAGTTAAATCACAAGCAGATTGTGATAATTGCAGGAAGACCTTGTGAGACTGGAAAATTGGGCATCCAAATGGCAGATGAAATTTAATGTGGATAAGTGCAAGGTGATGCATATAGGGAAAAATAACCCATGCTATAATTACACAATGTTGGGTTCCATATTAGGTGCTACAACCCAAGAAAGAGATCTAGGTGTCATAATGGATAACACATTGAAATCGTCGGTGCAGTGTGCTGCGGCAGTCAAAAAAGCAAACAGAATGTTGGGAATTATTAGAAAAGGAATGATGAATAAAATGGAAAATGTCATAATGCCTCTGTATCGCTCCATGGTGAGACCGCACCTTGAATACTGTGTACAATTCTGGTCGCCGCATCTCAAAAAAGATATAATTGCAATGGAGAAGGTACAGAGAAGGGCTACCAAAATGATAAGGGGAATGGAACAACTCCCCTATGAGGAAAGACTAAAGAGGTTAGGACTTTTCAGCTTGGAGAAGAGACGTCTGAGGGGGGATATGATAGAGGTGTTTAAAATCATGAGAGGTCTAGAACGGGTAGATGTGAATCGGTTATTTACTCTTTCGGATAGTAGAAAGACTAGGGGGCACTCCATGAAGTTAGCATGGGGCACATTTAAAACTAATCGGAGAAAGTTCTTTTTCACTCAACGCACAATTAAACTCTGGAATTTGTTGCCAGAGAATGTGGTTAGTGCAGTTAGTATAGCTGTGTTTAAAAAAGGATTGGATAAGTTCTTGGAGGAGAAGTCCATTACCTGCTATTAAGTTCAATTAGAGAATAGCCACTGCCATTAGCAATGGTTACATGGAATAGACTTAGTTTTTGGGTACTTGCCAGGTTCTTATGGCCTGGATTGGCCACTGTTGGAAACAAGATGCTGGGCTTGATGGACCCTTGGTCTGACCCAGTATGGCATTTTCTTATGTTCTTCTTATGTTCTTATGTTCACCCTCACTTTGGTCCTCCCCTTGAAGCCAAGGATTGGTCTCTATAACTCCACCCTCAACTTCCCACACCTGTGGCTCCTCTGTCCTTGTAACATCCGGGGGAAGGAACCAGAGGACATCTCTAGCTTGGTGTTGCCTTGTTTTCCTTCCCCCCTTCTCTTGAATCTTTGGTTCCGTGGATTCTAACTGGCCTCTCTGGTTTGGGACATAAACCCCATCACACACCTCCCCTTCAGGCAAGACTCCAACTACTTCTCTAGACAGGAAGTCAGCATTCAAATGGACTTTCCTAGTTTAATGTACCACTGAAAAATCAAAGGTTTGTAAGACCAAATACCACCGCAAAAGCCATCCATGGAGAGCCTTTGTCGGGCGACGTGACCTGCCAAACAGCACCAGTAATTCTCCTCACCAGAGCTCTCCATATGGAGTCAATTTCCTTCTTTGTGTTAGAGAAGGCCATGCACCCTATCGTCCTGGGCTTACCCTTGTTGCAATTGCACCAACCCCAATTTGACTGGGCATCCTTGGAACTTTACCGCTGGGCCCCAGATTGTCATGGAAAGTGCCTTAAGGAGATTGCTCCAGTCATCTGCATGCCTACGACTCCAGCGATACCGGGACTTCCGCCCCAATACGCATCCTTTAGTGATGTGTTTTCCAAAGAAACTGCTGACATCCTTCCTCTGCATAGGTCCTATGACTGTGCCATAAGACTGAAACCCAATACTGAGCCTCCTAAAGGACGTGTCTATCCTCTCTCAGCAATTGAGAACAAGGTGATGTCAGAATATATCAAGGAGAATTTACAGAAGGGGTTTATCAGACCATCGAAGTCTCCAGCCGATGCAGGCTTCTTCTTTGTGGGGAAGAAGGATGGTACCCTGTGTCCTTGTATCGATTACCAAAGTCTGAACGAGATCACGATAAAAGACCGCTACCCCCTGCCTTTAATCTCGGAGCTGTTTGACCAGCTTCAAGGGGCCAAAATATTCTCAAAACTCGACCTGAAGGGAGCCTACAACTTACTTTACATTCGTAGTGGCGATGAATGGAAAACAGCCTTCAACACTCGAGACAGCCACTTCGAGTACTTAGTGATGCCCTTCAGGCTGTGCAACACACCCGCCATATTTCAGAACATGATGAATGACATCCTGCGGGACCTGTTGTACAAGAGTTGTACAAGAGTGTCGTGGTATACCTGGATGATATCCTGATCTTTTCCCAGGTTTTCCAATGCATATCGAGGATGTCAAACAAGTACTCTGCCGACTCTGTGAACACCGGTTCTACGCCAAACTCTCCAAATGCTAATTTCACGAAGACTCAGTGCTTTTTCTTGGCTATATCAGGTCTAAAGATGGCTTCCAGATGGACCCTCAAAAACTTGAGAGTATCAAGAAGTGGTCCCAGCCTACCAGCCTGAAGGCCCTGAGATGATTCCTGAGGTTCACCAACTATTATAGAAGCTTTATAAAGAACTATTCTTCTTTAACCGCACCCTTGACTGCGATGACCCGCAAGGGTGCCAATGCTTCAAAATGGTCTGCGGAGGCCATTTCCGCATTTGAGAAACTAAAGACTGCCTTTTCCACGGAACCATGCTTGCAGCATCCTGACCCCAACAAGCCCTTTATCATTAAAGTTGATGCTTCAGATGTCGGCATGGGGGCCATACTGAGCCAGACAGGAGACTCTAAAGCCTTACGTCCCTGCTCTTTCTTCTCACGACGATTCTCCCTGTCAGAGGACAACTATGGGATCGGCAATAAAGAGCTCTTGGCAATAAAGCTTGCATTCGAGGAATGGCGGCCTTGGCTCAAACATTATACATATAAGTGAACAAGTGATTTTCAAAATAAGGTGAGTACACATGAACTCTCATTATCACGCAGAAAAGTGAGTGTGTTCAAAGTGGACATGGTTTGGGCGTTTGTGTGCTCATCATCAAGAATGTGCAAATATTTTTATACTTGATATTTAATGTGCCAAATTCAAACCAAAATTGTCATTTTGGACCTGGTGTTTGGTGTGCTGGCATCTGGTAGTGAGTAGAGAAGGCAGCATGGTAGGAGTATAGGGAGAATATATAGGGTTCTAAATGTGAAATCATTATCTTTGTCCATAAGATGTTTTGATATGTCATGTAATTTTAATTTTGGGTCTATCCTTGTGTCTGATCCATGGTATAATTCCATTGTTTGGGAGTTCCTTCAGTGGATATCATTGGAACTCTGAGTGTGTTTGGGCTTGTGTGACCATTGGATGATTTGGGCTTATTTGGGGGGGGGGGGGGTATGGGTGTGTGTGGCTGGGGCTGACAGGGATTGACTGAGTGGGAGTTGCTGTGTGTGAGTATGGCTTAATGGGGCTAACTGGCAGTGGATGTGTGAATGGGGATGAGTGGTGGGCGAGTGTGTGACTAGGGCTGACTGAGGCTGACTGAGGGAGTGGTGGTAGTGAGGGACAGACAAAATGAATGGTATAAACTTGTGGCTATTCACAGAGCAACATTCGAGGAAGGAGCGTAAACAGAGGAGGAAGGAGAAAGCGGTAACCTTTGTTGGAGGGACAAGTATTGAGCAGGTTCTATTTTATCAAGGAAAGTATATTATACCAATGTCAGCAGTTAGAGCAGGATCTGCGACCTTCCATTCAGCGAGGCCACATCTTGCCTCACCTCAAAGTCACTATGGCCTGGTATTTTTAGCCATGACATCGCGCGAGAATAACTAATAGAGCCATCAACATGCATTTGCATGTTTCGGGTGCTATTAGTTTCAGGGGGGGGTTTGGATGCGCATTTTCGACGCGCTGTTACCCCTTACTGTATAAGGGGTAAAGCTAGCATGTCAAAAACATGCATCCAACCCCCCAAAAACTAATAGTGTCCGCAATATGCAAATGCATGTTGATGGACCTATTAGTTATTCCCGTGCGATACAGAAAGTAAAATGTGCAGCCAAGCCGCACATTTTACTTTCAGAAATTAACGCCTGCCCAAAGGCTGGCGTTAATTTCTGCCGGCGCCAGGGAAGTGTACAGAAAAGCAGAAAAAACTGCTTTTCTGTACACCTTCCGACTTAATATCATAGTGATATTAAGTCAGAGGCCCCAGAAGTAAAAAAAAAAGTAAAAATTAAAAAAAATAAATTAAAAATCGGCCCGCGGCACGCGGGACAGTAGACGGACGCTCAATTTTGCCGGTGTCTGTTTTCCGAACCCGTGGCTGTCAGCGGGTTTGAGAACCGACGCCAGCAAAATTGAGCGTCGGCTGTCAAACCCGCTGACAGCCGACGCTCCTTTTACCGCGGGCTCTAATTTGCATAGGCCACTGTAAGGAATCAGGTAGGCGAGAATAAGGTAAAAGTAAAATAATATGTTTATTGGTATACAATCTTAAGTCCAAGTATTAAAAGTATCTAAGCATATACAGTTCTCAGCATATACAGTTCTAAGCATATACAGTTCTAAGCTTAAGCATATACATCGGTATCCGTGCACAATATTTCGGCCAATACTCACTACACCCTTTTCATCATCAGCCTGGCAAGGAGAGAGCACATCACAGGCGAAAAAAGAAGGGGTCTTCACTTTGTACGTCTACAAAGGACAAAACATCACTTTGCTCTTCTGCAAAGGAATTCTCTCTCTCTCTCAGTTTGTCGTCCAAAATTACCTTTCTTTTATAGTCTACTGTATGCCAGGTGCCGAAGGGTGCGTGAGAAGTAATCTTATCTTTATGCCAGGTGCAAGCTTATGTGCGTGCGAAGTAATCTTATCTTTATGCCAGGTGCAAGCTTATTTATAGCCTACTGTATGCCAGGTGCCGAAGGGTGCATGCGAAGTGCAAACTTATTTATAGCCTACTGTATGCCAGGTGCCGAAGGGTTCATGCGAAGTGCAAACTTATTTATAGCCTACTGTATGCCAGGTGCCGAAGGGTTCATGCGAAGTGCAAACTTATTTATGCCAGGACAGGATTGCTCACTATCTGTTCTTGCAGTTCAAGGATAGGTCATCTCCATTCCAGGCCGAATGTCAGTGCTGCAGCTGATTCTGCAATATCCCTTACAGCCACCCTCCTGAATCGCGCGCCCAGGAGAGTGGCGCGTTTTTCTGTATCGGTCTGAATATTGGGTTTTATTTGATATCTCTGCTGTTTTGAAACTATCGTTAAAAAAACAACCTCATCACACCCCACTGACACATCCCCCCAAATCCCTCCTAACCATCCCTGACACAATTGCCACTCCCATAGCAGAGATAATCAACTGCTCATTCTCTCATGGCAAAGTCCCTGACTGCCTAAAACAGGCCGTAGTCAAGCCTATCCATAAAAAACCCAATCTCGATCCCTCTGATCTCTCCAACTATAGGCCCATCTCAAATCTCCCCCTCCTTGCAAAAATCATGGAAAAAGTTGTCAACACCGAACTCACATATCACTTAGAAAACCATAGCATTTTATTCCCTTCCCAATTCAGTTTCCGTAAGTTTTTCAGTACAGAAACCCTCCTAATCTCTCATAGACACACTCCTCAAGGGCATAGACAGAGGTCACTCCTATATTCTCGTCCTCCTCGACATCTCAGCCGCCTTTGATACCACATAAGCCACAACATCCTAATTAACTGCTTTACTGAAATCGGCATCACTGGTACAGCCTTACTGTGGTTTAAATCCTACCTCGAAAACAGATCCTACAAAGTTACCATTGGAAATACTGAATCCACACCCATCAAGCTAACACAAGGCATCCCCCAAGGTTCCTCTCTCTCATCCACCCTCTTCAATATTTACTTATTACCCCTTTACCAACTCCTCTCTGACCTCAGCCTCACCCACATCATATATGCGGTGATGTCCAGATCCTCATCCCCATACAAGAATCCCTCCCCAAAGCCCTCAAAACCTGGGGAAATTGCCTCACTGCCATCAACCTTCTACTCTCTAGCCTACACTTGGCCCTAAACACTTCAAAAACAGAGCTTCTCATTATCTCCGCTGATCACAACTTAGTATCCGCACTCATCAGTAACTCCACCCCTCATGCCACATCTTTCTTGCAAAATGTTCGAGACCTCGGTGTCACAATTGACAGCCAACTAAGCTTAACAAAATTTGTTAACTCAACTATAAAAGAGGGCTTCTTTAAACTTCATATCCTCAAAAAACTAAAACCCCTCCTCCACCTAAATGATTTACATACAGTCCTTCAGGCCACCATTCTTTTGAAAATAGACTACTGCAACTCTCTACTCCTTGGCTTCCCTACCTCGAGCATCAAACCTCTCCAAATGCTACAGAACATCTCCGCTAGAATCCTTACCAACACCCTCAAAACTGACCACATTACAGCAGTCCTCAAGGAACTCCACTGGCTTCCAATATCCTACCGCATTCTCTATAAAAACCTCTCTCTTATACACAAAGCCCGACATAACTGTAATATTCACTGGCTAGAAGACTCCCTCCGATTCTTCACCTCCAACCGGCCCACAAGAGCAGCTTACAAAGGAACCCTCATTACTCCCCCTCCTAAGCTCACCCACTGCAAATCTACAAAAGACTGAGCCCTTTTGATCGCAGGGCCCACCCTCTGGAACACGATGCCCCCTGACCTCCGTCAAGAACCCTGCACTCAAAAATAAAAAAATAAAAAACTTAAGACATGGCTCTTCAAAAAAGCCTTTCCACAATAACCCCTACCGTTTACCCTCTGGAAAGACTCCTTAGCCCTCCTGAGAAATAAATATAATATGTAACATAAACCATTGTCCTAAATATATAAGCCATATAACTTTAACTTGTATAGTCTTTTCCTTAAACATGTATCATAAGTATCTTATACATGTATTGAATGTACAGTATCTTAAAAATGTATAGTATCTCCTTAAACATGCATCCTAAAGATCTTAAACAAGTATAGTATAGCCTCAAATATTTTACTGTATTAATATATTATATTATACCTATAGAGCCTTTATAATAATTTATTTTATAACTGCTACAATGTTCCTGCTCAGTTTTCTTTTCTCATTTGACAACCCTTCCAAGTTGCTATTTTCCCTGTTCCAGGTATTTCGTTATGTTCCCATGTAAACTGATATGATGTTGCTACAAATACCGGTATATAAAAGCTGTTAAATAAATATTGTTATTTTGGGAAATTTTATAAACATTTTTATGAGGATTTAATTATTGGATGTTCTATTCATCAGTGGCACTGTTTTTTGTTTTTTTTTTAAATGCCTTGTGGGCCTGTGGCCTGATTTCAGATTCTTTTCCCTAATATGGTATACATAGCCCTACAAGATCGGGCAACCCTCCACCCCTCTGATGTTTACAAACAGATGCATTGGAAGATCAGCATTGCCATACCTGTTGCACTCGGGGGTGGACCCTTGTCCTGTGGCAGTGGAGATGCGCCTCCTGGTAGGGACCAGGAGGCAACTTCCCCCAGGGGGCGGAGCACGGAAGGAGACAGAGGCTAGGAAGAACTTCACCACTGGAAGCCTGAGGTCCCCCCGGGAGGAGCCTGTAGGGACCCAGGCCGCTTGGTCTTAGGTGGGCCTCGCAGGGTCTCCTGGGAGAGTGGAAGTTCGGTGATCCCACAGACAGGTTTGAGATTGGAGGTCAGGTGGAACAAGGAGGACCAGAAGAGCGCAGGTGTTAACAAGGCTAGGAACAGAGCCAGAATCTAGAGACAAGGTCAAGCAAGCAGAGGTCAGAGTCCAGGAGTCAGTCTGAGGAATGGTCAACAAAGCAGAGGTCAGGTACTGGAGGTCAGATGAGGTCACAGGCAGACTGAGGTCAGGAGGCAGGCGGCAGACAGTCGAATCGAGTAGCAGGCTGGAGTCAGGAGGCAGGAGGCAGGCAAGCAGGCAGGTCAAGGAGCAGACTGGAGTCAGGAGGCAGGCAGCAGGCAGGCGAGTCGAGGAACAGACTGGAGTCAGAAGGCAGGCAGCAGGCAGGCAGGTCGAGGAACGGACCGGGTTCAGAAGGCAGGCAGGCAAGCAGACAGGTCAAGAAGCAAACCGAGGTCAGTACCAGAGAGACAGTCCAGAGGTACTCCCTGGGGAGATGAACAGACGAACAGGAACAGGAGGGCGCTGGAACTAGGAAGCAGGAACAAGGCAGGAACAGAACTGGAACAGAAGGATCCTGGAATGAGACTTGCAACAAGACAGGAGCAAGTACAAGCGCGGAGACAATCTAGCATAAGCCGACCCAATTGCCAAGGCAAGGAAGTGCAGGCAGGGACTTCCTTATAACAGAGAATCAATCAGGGCGCACCGCGGAGCTAAGACCCGCCCTTGGCCCTACAAGAGGCTGGGCAGTCCGCACGCACGCGCGTAGGGGCATGGCCATCAGTGCCGAAGACGCCGAGCTCCGGCGTGAGGCCTGGTGCGAGTAGAAGGCCTAGCGACTGCCACCGTGGGACGCCGGGGCCTGGAAGTGCTAGCAGCTGCCACTAGGGAGGCCGATCCGGGACCTGCTGTGGAACCATGAAGGTGAGCAGGCCCATGCGCAGGACAGGCTTGGTTGGGGCGCATAACAATACCTACCTCTTTCCCCACTGTTTTTTTTTTTTAATTTAAGATTTTTCAGCTTACACCTCCCCACCTGCAACCTCTGGTACCTCAGGCTGTTCCCCCCTCCCCAGACCCAGAAATCCCCAGCCAGGAGTGAGGTATTAACTTACTAACTCCCAGTGCTTCTCTGATAGGATAAGTGCTGAAAGTGTAAGCTACCCGCAGTTTATGCTTCCAGCGCTGCTTAGACAACATCTGTATACAGAAAGGCACAATAAGGTAGAATGTCTTATCAATAAGAAAACACTGGAACCGCAACCCTAACGAAGAGAATGAAGAAGTTGTGATGACCTGGGATATTCCCATTTCAACTAATAAGAAGATTGTTGCTAGAAAACTGGACATTGAGGAGAAAACACAAAAATGGCAATGCTAATAGTGATATCAGTAACCAACGACTATTCTATGGATCGAATGATGTAAGCAAAGATCCTTAATTACCCAGAGATGCAAGCAGAGACCAAGAAAATGTGACAGAAAGATACAGACATAGTCCCATTTATGTTGATTGCCACTGGCCTGATTAATAAGAATGTCCAAGCACATCTTGATATGTTACCTATATAAATTACACCTTATGAACTCCACAAGGAGGTTCTCTTTGTCCGATTGTGTGGGGCTATTGCACTGCTCTCTATGCCTGTAAGGGAGGTCTAATGTTGATAGGACATAAGACCTAATAGAAAGCTTCAGTTGTGATGGTTTTTTGTACTTTATCTTTTTTCAGGTGATGAAACAAATCATGACTCAGACTGGCTAGACCCCAGTATTTTGGGAAGGCCTAGACATCATTCAAGAGTGCTACTAGAAAGCCCAGAGGCACAGAACAAATCTGTAAAAGCTAGGTGGGAGAGTATCACTGGGGTTAACCAGGAGTGTGGTTGTGGTAGTGAACTGATGAACAAAATGAGTATTACAAACTTATGGATGCTCAGTAAGCAACATTTGATGAGGGAGAGAGAACAGAAGAGGAAGAGGAGGTATCCGTTACAGAGAGTATACAAGAACAGAGCACAGTTTGTCAATGTGTCTGCTCCAAGGGAATGATAAATACTGATGCTTTTTCTTGAGAAATACAGCTAGAAACTACAAGGTTTGTTTCAAAGATGAGTAAAGGATGTCCATGTGTATATTAGAGCAGTGTTTCCCAATTGTTTCTATGGACAAAGAGTAGATAAGTGTTTGAGAGGCCAACTAGCAATTGAAATGTGGGTGTTTTTTATTTCTTATACTATGATTGTGCTGCTATCATTTTGTGATCATGCTCCATCCAGCTCCTGTGCCATTTTCCAGATGTTATGAGTGACTTACATTTCCACTAATGGATAATGATTTCATGAATATTACCATAAAGCTAATAATAATATTACTACATGCAAGATTTATTTTGTAATCACAGTTATGCAGGACTTCTATTCAGCATTTTTCAGTCTCAGGATAGAAAAACATTTATTTGCCCAATCCAGCAAACAGAGTTTCACTGTACATTTTTAAATCCCGTACAGAAGTGACTTGAGCCCTTTGTCTCCATTTGCTTTGATCTCTGATCATGTATCTATGCCAGTCTTATGTTACACATCTGGCATAGATTCATGCGGTTCCTGGCATAGATAAAGGTGAATCAAGTTTTGGAGCTGTTTTTGTACATGTAATAAATATAGTATCAATCAGAATTCTTTATACTCTGTTAAAAACAATTTTCCTCACAGTTATCTAAGCTGCTTATGTGTTGCCACACTATCTGGATTGTTACTCAAGATGAAGATAGAAACAAAACTGAATCTTAGAAATACTGTATGAATATGGTTAGATTCTGTCCAATTATTATTCACAGCAATAAGTAACAGGGTAATGGCAGCTATCCTATTTTATATCATCTGTAAGAATAATCTGTATAGAGGCATGACATCTTTTCAAGTCATTGGTTCACAACAGACACAAATAAAGGTTTTCTTAAAAATCTACTCAGTCATATTTTCTGTGAACTTATTATCAGCCTACACAAAATTAAAATTGAATAGTTAGTCCAGATAAAAATTGTTTAAACAATGTCACCCAGAAACATTATCTACCATCTGATAATAAACAAGAAACTAGGCAATTATCTGTTTCCTTGGATAGCTAGTGGACCTCTTTCAAATTTCAAGCATTATCCATTAATAACTACTACTACTTATTTCTAAAGTGCTGCTAGAAGTACACAGTGCCTTATAGATACATGTAAAAGACTGTCAATGGTACTTGGAGCTTACAATCTAGTCAGGACAAACATACATGAAGAACAACAGACTACAGAAAATGTATTTATTATAGAGAAGTGGTTACAATTTAAAAGCAGACTCAAAAAAGCAAAGATTTTTTTTAGACTGGATTCAAATATAGCCAGAGAGGGAGCATGATGCGCCAACTCAGTCATATGACACAGCAAGGTAGAGAGCACAGAATCAGGAGTTGATAGTGGAGAAGGGCACAGATAAGAGCAATTTGCCCAGTGAATGGAGTTCATGAGGAAGAGTGCAGGGAGAGAGATAAGAGAACATAAAACTGGCAATGAGGAGTTGCAGAGTAATATATTCATGAGTGAGAAAGAGAAGCTTGAACTACATATGAAAGCAGATGGTGAGCCAATGCAGTGCATTGAGAAGAGGGAGTTAAATGGTTATAGCAAGGTTAAGTCATGCAGCCACATTTTAAATAGATTACAGTGGAGAAAGATAATTCATTGGGAGACCCAAGAAGAAGGTTTAAGCAAAAGGTGATAAGAGAGTTTTGATAGCATGCTCAGAAAGGAAGGAATGGGTTTTAGCATTGTTACAGATGAATAAATGACATGTTTTAGCAATATATTGGATGTGTGTGTGGAGAAAGCAAAAGAGGCATCAAAGATTACCCCAAACTTATGGGCTGAGGGGACTAGGGGAATGAGAGTAGGGATGTACTTTTGTTTAGAATGAAAGGGGAAATTTCAACAACATTTCCTGTTTCATTTCATTCAATTTTGAAAATGAAATGACAGTAAATTGAACAAAATTTCATTTGCTTTTTGTTTTGTATGGTTTAATAAAAAGTGGTAGCAGCCAGCCCTGGGCTCCCACTCTGCCATCACAAAAATGTGTGATTTTTAAAAATAAAACAAAATCCCACCAAGTCATTTCCCCATCCCCTCCACCCACCCGAACTTAATCCCCCAGTTTACCCACAATTGTAAGCGTCATCACAGGGCAGGAGAAATCCTTAGATGCTCCTGCCCCTCTGGTGCATCAGCACCATTTTGAATAGAACACTGGCAGGGCAGGAGCATCTGCAGTTCACTTCTGCCCCATGAAGATGCTTTTGATTGTAGCTAAGCTGGGGGAGGTAGTCCAGATGGATAGAGGGCATGGAAAAAAGGCCTGGTGAGACTTTGCTTTATTTTTTAGAATCATAATTTTTGCTGTGGGGTGGGGGACCTTGGGTTGGCTGCTACTGTTTAAAAAAAAAAAAAGAACCACAGAAACAAAATATATATATAAAAAAAGAACATAATGAACCTCCCACCACCACCACCACCAATGAAGTAAAATCCAAACAAAATGATCCAAACAAAATGAAAACGAAAATAAAACACCCTTGCATACCCCAAGATGAGCATGCCATCCACAGAGACAGAAAAAAAGGGGAGAGAGGACATAGGTTTGGGAGTAAAGAAAGAAGCTCTGTCTTGGTAATGTTAAGTTTAAGGTGGTGGTGGGACATCCAGGTGACAATATCAGACAAGCAGGCTGAGATTTGGGACTGGTGAAATTTCTGGTCTAGAGAGGTAGATCTGGGAGTCATCAGCATGTAAGTAGTACAGAATACTGTATGAGGAGATCAGGGTACCAAGGGAAGAAGTGTAGAGACAGAAGGGAAGAGGGCCCAGGAGAGAGGCATGAGGCACACTGACTGATAACCAGGGCCTGTGCAAGGATATTAGGTGCCCTAGGCAAAACGTACAGCCTGTTCCCCCTCCCCCCCCCCCCCCCGTCACACCCTCTCCACACACAATTAAAAATTATGCATTTATAATAATAGATTTACATGAACAAGAACATTTAACTACAGTCTTGAGAGGTTAAAATATTATTTACAAATGTATATTATACTTGTATGGAGTGCTGTAAAACCTTGCAAAAAAGTAAAAAAAGACCCTTGAAATTGGTGGTTAGGTGTATTGTAATGTGCGATGGGTATGAGCTTGGCCCTCATGAAGCCCCAAGTAAACTGGATTACAATTTCAAAACTGCAATAACTGCCAGCACTCAAACACTAACAACCCTACTTATGAAAAGGTAACACTGTGATTATTACACCAGACCCTAAAAAGCCAATACATCTTCCTATTAGGAAAAAAGAAAAAGCCAAGCTGCTACAGATCCCTACATAGAACACTAGCAGAAAATGTCAACTCAATCACACATGCAAAATACAAACAACCCTCACAAAAATGCAGAATAAAATAACCATAAAGCATTAATACAAAGGTGCAGACAAAAACCAAACTGTTAACCGCAACAGACCAGACTATTATGATTACAACAATAGAAAAACAGAAATATTACAATTCCTCAGAAAACATAAAAATCAATAAATATAAATCATCAAGAGAAGTAAAAGCATAGTAATAAAAAGAATATTTCAAAACAGCTGACTCACAGAACAATGTCTAATAATTGAAAAATCATATACATTTTCTAAAGACCAATAAAATATTTCAAATACCATCCAATACTTAAAACAAAAAGGATTAAAAAAAGCCCGTTCATACTTGGAATCTTTTGATTTCCAGATGCCCTGAGATTGTCAGGTGTTAGCAGGGGAGAGGTGATGGGTTGTTCCTCACAATCTCTCTCTCTCATATATACACACATGCTCAATCATAGAACATGTTCTCACACACACAGACACAGAAATTATCTTAGGCAACACACACACGCACAGACATGCTCTCTCACACACACATAGATATGCTGTCTCAGACATGCTCTCACACACACAGTCATGCACTCTCACATACACATACACATATGCTCTCACTCATTCACTTTCTCCCGATCCCCAATAGAAGTAAAGTGGCTCTTAATTTTTCTTGAGGCCGCGGGAGCTGATGCTGCCCTAATTCCTGTTTGTGTGTGTGGGGGGGGGGGGGGGGGGGGGGGGGGGAGATGACACTGCTGCTTTTCCTCCGGCGCTTGATGCCTGTGACAGCCAGGGGGATGCACCTGCGTGGAGTTGGAGGTAGAGGTGGATGTGGGAGCACTGTTGTTGATGCCTCTTGGATGCTCTATGAACTTGGGGCCAATACTGCTTCTTCCTGCAACGGCCCAGGTGATGTGCTCTTCTTTTTCCTGCATGACCTCTTCTTCTTCCCACCCATGCAAACCCACCACTTCTTCATCCGGCCGCGTGGGCAGGAAGAAAGAGAAGGCATGCCATCGCTGCCCCCAGACTCGTGGTGCCTTAGGCGGCCACCAAGTCTGCCTAATGCCTCCACCAGCCCTGCTGATAATGGAAAAGCTATAGAGGAAGAATCATGAGAAGATACAGTAAAAGTATGATGGGAGAGGTAAGAAGAAAGCCAAGATGGATATAAGACCCAAAACCCAAATGAGTTCAGTGTGTCAAGAAGTAGATAATAATCAAATGTTCCAAAAGCAGCAGATAGTTCAAGGAAAGGCTCTTGTTTTTGACATAAAGAAGTCACTAGAGAGACTTTGGCAAAACCAGTTTCTGTGCAATATAGACCATGAAATCCAGACTGGAATGGATCTATAAAGGCTTGAGATGAAAGTCAAAAGAGTGGAGATGAATGGAACATTTGAGCAGTTTGGATATAAAAGGGATGAGGGAGATGGGACAATAGCAATGGAAGGTAGAGTCAAGTATATGATTTTTGAGGAGTGTTGTGATCACAGCATGTTTGAAGGAAAATGCTTTCAATGCTTCTTTAGAATCAGGCATGGTTCCAAAGAACTGGAGACATGCAGAGGTGATTCCTCTTTACAAAAAAGGAATTAGGGAAGAGCCTTAAAACTATAGGCTGGATAATATTACCTCAGTGGTGAGTAAATAAATGAAACTGCTGCTAAAACAGAAAATAGTACAAGTACAAGTTTTGGAATCCAATAGATTGCAGGATCAGAGGCAGCATGGTTTTACTTGTCAAAGCTAATCAATGAATTTGATTAGGTAGATCAAGGGAGAATGCTAGATGTAGTGCACTTTGTATTCAGCAAAGGCTTTGACACAGTTCTGCATAGGTAACATAAACAAACAAAGCACCATAGGTATAGACTCTAAAGTGACTGGATTAGAAATTGGTTGAGCAGGAGGTGACAGAGTAATGGTAAATAGTAGGGATGTACATTCGTCCTGGTTTGGGGAGCCCGAAACCCGAAGGAATTTTTCCCGAAATTTTGGGAAAAATTCATTTTCGGGTTTAGTGCGCGCTAATGGGAGTTAGCGCGCACTAAAATGAAATTCGGGTCTCCCTGAATTTTAAGGGCCTGAACTGCGGGAAATATGAAATTTCCCATGGTGGGCAAAAAAACGAAGCCCAAACCAATAAGTTTGGGCTTTTCACATCCCTAGTAAATAGAGTTCTCTCTGAGAAAAGGGGAATTACCAATGATGTGCTGCAGGGATTGATGCATGTTCCAGTTTGGTTTAACATTTTAAAAGGTGATTGTGTGGAAGGGATATTGGAAAAGGTTTGCCTTTTTTGTTTTGTGGATGATCCCAAAATCTGCAATAAGTTAGGCACCCAAAAAAGCATGTAAAATATGAAGAGAGATCTAATGAAGCTTGAGAAATGATCTAGAATTTGGCAGCTAAGATTTAATGCTAAAAATGCAGGGTTATGCATTTGAGTTGCAAAACCCAAAGGTATCAGTGCAGAGTAGGAGATGAGATACTTCTAAGCATAAAACAGGAGCAGGATCTAGGGGTGATCTCATCTGATGATCTTAAGGTGACAAAACAGATAGATAAGGTGACAGAAAAAGGTGAGTCAATCTTGAATTCTATTTGTAGAATGGTGTTGTATTTTAGGAGAAACATATATAGATTACAAGGAGTTGCCGGTGGGAGTAATTATTGCGGTAATGTGGATAACAGAGATGGGATGGAGTGATTGGCAGTTCAGGAAAAGAAAAAAGCCTCCTGAGCCTACCGTTGCTACTGCCGAACAAAATGTCACTTATACCATGAAAGATCTCCTGTACATTCGGTTCCACCATCGCCTGTGGGAATACCTTCTCTCGTGGGAAGGATATGGTCTGGAGGAGAATTCATGTGAACCTTCATCCCATATCCTGGACAAAGGTCTTCTCCACCAGTTCCATCTCGACCACCCAGCTAAACCCAGACCCCCGAGAAGGGGGCTTAGGAGAGGGGGTACTGTTATGGTCCCAGGCCGTGCCCCGGTCCCTCCACCTACCTCGGGAATGGCCCGGGCTGTTTCGAGGCCTCCCCGGGCCTGCACTGCTTCCAGCGCATCTCTCCCTCCTCGGGAGAGACATCATCGATCCGCTGCGGCTGGCCCCGTCCCCTAGACACGCACGCGCGGGGAGGAGTCCATCTTAAAGGGGCCAGCGCGGGAAAACTCAAACCCTGCCTAGGATGATGTCAGACACTATCAGGGTATTTAAATCCTGCTTCTGGACATCTTCAGTGCCTTGCAACAAGGTTCACTCAGGCCCCTGAGTTGCTAGTTGCTGCTTTTGGATCTTGATCTTGTCTTCTACTTCTGGCTTCCGACCCAGCTTCGTCCATTGACTTCGTCTTCGCTGCTGCCCCTGGCTTTGACTTCGGACCTCTGACTTCTGGCTTCTGACCCTGCTTCGTTCCTGGACTCCGACTTCTGTTCCTCCGCCTCTTCATGTATCCAGTTCTTGCTGGCCCAGCGGCTCCTAAATCCCAGTGGCTCGGGCTCTCACGGGGTCCTCCTGGGGGAGCCACGGGCATCGGAGGGTGAAGACTCTTCCAGCCTCCTAGGTCCTACTGTCCTCATCGACCATCTCTTCGGCTGCTGCCTGGATCCTTGGTCACATAGGGTCCCACTTAAGTCCAAGAGGTCCGGGTCCCTATGGGCTCCTCCTGTGGGGACCTCGGACTTCCAGTGGTGAAGTCTTCTCCAGAGTCTCTCTTCAGCACTGCCTCCCGGCTGCAATGCTCACTGTGGGTCCCCACAGTGCAACATCTGCAATCTCAGCCGGCCAAAGGGTCTATGACCATAACAGGTTGTGGTGGCACATGCATTCCAAATTTCAATTGTTTCTGCCCTGAGATGCCTTCCTTTCCTGCTATTCTGCATCTAAAATAGGATCTTTTCAATTTAGGGGCAAGACTACCTTTTTCTCCTGCTACTAGGCTGGGCTATCTTTCCACCAATTTCTCTGTCCCTGCCAAATTTTCCAATCCTACCATTCCCTCCTCTTCTTTTCCCTGCCCTCAATGGGTTTGAATATTACAAATGAACTTATTTATTGATAATGTAACTGTACCCCTATTCATAGTTTGTAAAACTGTCTGTCGCTTACACACACTCACAAACACTGTGTATGTGTGTGCTGTGTTTATTCAGAACTGACTGACTCTTTTTCTCATCCACACACACAACAAAACTGTAAAATGACCAAAAAGCCATCCTGGTAAATCTCTTCTTTTCTTCAATCTGTCTGCATGCTCACCTCACTTGTGACCAGACAATTAGAAACAAAAAATCACTAGTATTGTTACTGTGACTGGACCTCCAGTCCATCAGTATATGCCTTTGTACCATTTTCCTTTTCTAAAACATCTTGAGCTATCCATCTCCTCTTGCCGTTCTCCCACCTGGAGAGCAGGGATTAGTTACTCAGGCCCTTTATAACCAGCCATTTTGTGGTTCAAGGTGTGGCTATTTTCATTTTTAGAGCAGACACCAGAGAAGCAAGATGAAGGATTTTTTCCTCCATCCTGAGACCTCCTGTCTCATCAGGTTTCCCTTTTTGTGGGTGTTGGCTTCTATGCACAACCTGCCAGAGGAAACCTAAGCATTTAGTTCAGTAAGATAGAATTTTGCTGGATTTCCCTTTGGGACAAAAGTGCTCTTAATCCAGAGGACTGAAGATCTATGAGCACCATTCTACTCCCTAGGTGGGCAAGACTAGTGACAGATCTTTCTGTGTGAGATTTTTCATGGTCAATGTGTATCCTGTTTTTTCAAGAAAGAAAGTACATTTTTTGTAGTGAGGAGGTTTTAAGTCACCCCTCTTCACTGGGAGCCTGGCTGGATCAGCTTGTTCCTATCCTAAGACTTTCAACCTGAGAATTCACCCTTTAAGATCCGCTTAATAGAGTCAAGGAAGAGGGAGGAGATCCCATTTGGATGTCCACTGATTCGGGACTTGGACACAGGGCTGGCTGTTCTGGAAGACACTGAACTGTAAGGTAGGATTTTTACTAAGCTAGCAGGGGTCCTTTGACCTAGGAATCCCAGATAAGCCACTGGTGAGCTTTGACTACACAATTTACATCACCATGGGAAGCTCAACTAGTGTGCTGAAAGAAAAGGACACCTACCCACAGTGAAACACTAGATATAAAGACAGTGTAAATCCTCTGGCTTTACACGCCTGGGGCTTACAAAAAGGGGCACGGAGTGGATGGGGCATGGGCAGGGAGGGGCAGTCCAGGGGCAGGGTGGGGGCAGGGTCAGGCTCCCGGCACAATGGTCACATTTACCGCTGTGCCGGGGATTGTGTGCTGGCAGTCGACCGGCACGCACAACTTACTTCAGCCCCAGGGCTGAAGTAAGTTTGGAGATAAAAAAAAGAAAAAAGAAAAGGTAGGGGAAAGGGCGGGGGAGGTAGGAGAAGGGAATGTGGAGTGGGGTGTAGGAAACGGGGGAAGGCTGCACGCTGACCCCGGTTTTTATAACTTGCGCGCGCCTACGTGCACAAGTTATAAAATCAGGTGTAGATGTGCGCACGCCGGGTAGCACGCGCACATGTACGCCCACATGCAACCTTTTAAAATCTACCCCAGTATCTGTAACTGCACAAGTATTTAAAGTTGGACTTTTATTTGCTTTAAACCAATCAGTAAATTGTTATTTAATACCTAGTTCCTGGTCCTGTTTGGCTATTCACAGCATTTCCTTCCAGATGATGCCACAGCTACAAATACACTGAAGGAACACACTAACATTTCTTTGATTGTCTGGGTCATAGATTCAATTCTTCTCTGAATTCCCCCAGTGATCAAGAGTCGAGCTGGGAAGAAGTCAGCTAGCTGGATCAGCCCCAGAGGTTATAAATGTGATTGTGTGCCTTTGGGACTAAACACTCCAGGTAAGGATTACACTACAATCTCCACATTGTCTCCTACCCTGATCTTCCTCCAGTGAAGAAAAATATAAAAACCAACAGCAATGCCCCTACCTTTTTTTTTTTTTTTGGTATAGTGAGTGAGACCAGGGCAGCACAGAGAAGATCAGAAGCAGCCCTTTAGCAGTGTCAAAATCCAAAGGATTCTAGCTTTTTTTAAAACTCTGAAAGGTTTTTCCAAACATGTCCTTTCTACCAAATGCTAGAGAGAAAATACTTAGAGCTTCTTGCACATGCTCAGAATTTACAGTGGGTGAATGTCAGTATCACTTCATTTAGATAGCAGTTATAGACTAGTTAAAAAGATGATGCACTATGATTTGTCATCTGTGTAGTTTCCTTGCATACTTGTCCTGCCTCAGCTCTGACAAGGCGTTTAGGTCACACAGGCAAGAGCTGGTTGCTGTAGTCACTTACATCCATTTGTTCACAGCACAGTCATAGACCTCAATGGGCCATTGTCTCATTCATGGGACCCCCTCAGATTGTTTCAGGGGTCTACAAATGAAAACAAAATTAGACTCATTTGTTGTATTTTACCCACTTGTTTCAAATGAATGCATATCCCTAGTAGCTTTATTTTTTTCTTATCTAAGAGCCAATAATGATATCATAATGTTTATGCTACACTGCAATACCATATCAGTTTTAAACAGAGTGAACCCACAATCCAGTTAATGAAACCCTGCAACTATTATTGAATTAGAAAAACCATGTCAGCATAATTTATTTTATTTTATTTATAAGCATTTAATATTCCACCTTTTCCTAAAGTAGGTCCAAGACAGATTACGTAAAGTAATAAGGCGGATTTGATTATACAATTTATGGATACATACGGATATAAGGTAGATTGCAAATGAATTGATAAAAAGTGGTATATATTAGGTAAAAGTAAGGAACTATCTGTATTGGGTACAAATTGCACAAATTTAGTTAAAAAGTAAGTTAAGCACCAATTGGATTGATGTAGCTCATTAATGAGTCAATCTTGTGGGATTTGCAGTCAGAGAGACTTCCGGTGGGCAAGTACTAGATGCAATATCAGTCAATATCTGATTTGTTTCAGTCCCTTCCCCATTCCTATTTCCTGTTAATGACTTAATGATTTCCATTGTTACCACTCAGTTTTCTGCCAGTTATATTTATCAACTAGAAAATTAGCATCAACAATCTTATCATGATGCTCAAATGATAGTTACTCTAATCTCTACTAAAATGAGCTATTTTACTAACGTATAGCCTTTTGTATTTAACATTGGAAATATTTTTCAGCTACACTATAAGCCTCATTGAACTTTCCTGCAAATGAATTTGAAATATATTCCATCTGAGCTTCAATGTGCATTTGAATAAACATGTTATTAGTTGAAATGAAACATATTTCAAACTAATTTGTTGGCAACTTAGTGATCGCTTGTAAAATGTAGCAATTTCTACAGTAGCTTAAATTTATGATTGCCTTCAGTTGACTGTCCTTCTCATCCCATAGTCATTTTCATAATGTTTCCCTATTTCATAGATTAGACTAATAGTTGGATAGCCCCTGCAGATTAACCTAGTATATCTAGTAAAATGTGTTTATTTATTTCAGATTTTATATTGCTGCAATGCTGCTTGTACTGCATAAGTGTGGGGATTTTAAAAGACACGCGGCAACACCATTACCAGTTTTACCAGTTCATTCCCAATTCACCCAGGTAAGGAATAGGACTTCCAAAACTCCCTAGTTTAATAGCCTCCCATCTTGCCTGTTAGCCCTGACCCTTCAAACCCTGCCATACTGTCTATTTGTCTTTATTTGATTACTTGCATGTCATCCACAGCAGAAGTGCACTTACACAGCGGGGACCCTGGTGCACCTGTGTGCATAAGTATTTATGGTCAAATTTCAATGTAAAATCCAGGAATGCCCATGCCCTGCCCAGACCCTGCCCACGCCTTTTTGGAACTTTCCATTTGTGCACGAAGTGGCAAATATGTGCAAGGCATTTCAAAATCCACTCAGCATGCACCAACCAGCTTCTACGCGTACCTCCCGGTTTTGGCGTGCATTGGGCTTCTAAAATTCACCTTTAAGCTTACTTTTAAGTCACAGAAAGAAAAGTATTAAAAATGGATTTTTTAAGTTGATGATAGTTAGGGATCTTAGGTACTTGATATGCCAAATGTATTTTCAAAATGATATCCACACTGAACGATTGCAATTTGGCCTTCTTAAGAAACATCTAAGGTACCGGGGAGGATTGCAGGAAAATATCAGCCCGGGGGATTTTTTCAAAACCGGCCCACAAGGCATCTGATTCCCTCATGCACTTTCTCTGCAGCACGTGTGTCAACAGCTCCCTAATGCACGCTAAGTTAACTCTGGAACCCGGCAGAATTAAGCCTAAATATTTCTAAATTAAATTTCACATTTTTCCTAAATAACTAAGAAAGTAAAGCATACTTTAGACCACCACTGAGTAAAGAAAGCTGTAGACCCCGTTACATCCATTCAAATCGGTTAACATACGCACACAAATATCCTGGTCTGGCCAACCAAGCAGCTCTTGAACTAGAGAAAGTGATGAGACAACTACACTGCCAGCCTGCACATGCTCAGTCGCACAAACAGATTTATAGATTGCAGAAACTTTAAATACACTGAAACACACTCTCTTTCTTAGACACTTTCTCACAGACACACAGATAAACCCACACACTGAGAGTGAGAGTGGGCTGGATTTTAAAAGCCCTGCGCGCATAAATCCGGCCGGATTTACGAGCGCAGGGCACTCGCGTGCTGGAGCGCCTATTTTGCATAGGCCGCTGGTGCGCGCACAGCCCCAGGACACGCATAAGTCCCGGGGCTTCGTAAAAGGGGCGGGGAGGGGGCGTGTCCAGGGCGTGTCCGGGGTCAGGGGGCGGGACCGGGAGCGTGGCGCTGGCCCGGGGGCGTGGTCGAGGCCTCCAGACCATCCCCCAGGTCGGGTGATGGCTCCCGCTGGCGCGCACAGATTTACGCCTGCTTTCAGCAGGCGTAAATCTCTCCCTCTGACATAAAGTTTATGTACAGGTATGTGTCACTCTCTGACACAGACACACACTGGGGTAGATCTTTAAAAACTATGCGATCGCGTACTTTTGTTCGCACACCAGGCGCGAAGAAAAGTATGCTGGATTTTATAAGATACGCGCGTAGTCGCGCGTATCTTATAAAATCCGGGGTCGGCGCGCGCAAGGGGGTGCATATTTGTGCAACCTGCGCGCGCCGAGCCCAGCGCGAGCTGCCTGTTCCCTCCGAGGCCGCTCCGATTTTGGAGCGGCCTCGGAGGGAACTTTTCTTCGCCCTCCCCCCACCTTCCCCCCACCTTCCCCTCCCTTCCCCTCCCTTCCCCTACCTAACCCACCCCCTCCCCGGCTCTATCTAAACCCCCCCTCTAACTTTGCGCGCATCGGCCGGCAGCCCCGCTCTGTCCTCCGGTCCCGGGGGCTGGTTCGGAGGCCTCGACCACGCCCCCGGGCCCGCCCCCGAAATGCTGCGTCGTTTCGGGAACGCCCCCGGACACGCCCCCTCCCTCCCCTTTTCGAAAGCCCCGGGACTTACGTGCGTCCCAGGGCTTTACGCGCGCCGGCGCGCGCAGGCCTTTTAAAATCCGCCCCCTCTCTCTAACATACTACTATTGTGTTGCTGCTTATGTGCTCATACAGTGCATGCCCCCACCCCAGAACTACCGCATCATAGTTTAAAGTTCTTGCTTGCTGCCAGCCCTTCCTCATGTTTCAGCAGTTTCCTACTTTTCCAATCCCACTCTGAGACTTGCTGGTTCCACAGTTAACTGCTGATCTCACAGCTCAGTCCATTCACTTCAGATAGAAGCTGACCCAGCAATGCACAGGTACTTCCTCCTGGCTAACTCTCTCCCTTCCTGTGCCTTCTTCGCCACCCTCCCACCACTCCAGTGCAGTCCCCTTAACTGCATGCTACACAGCCTGCTGCTTTTATGGTTTCCCAGGATTGACTCTGCCTACCTATTTCAGGGGATAGAGAAACAGAAATGATCCATACTTTCCCCTGGGCTTATAAAAAGAAAAACATAAGCTCTAGCCAAAACAAGGGAGAGCCACTACCCCAGCTTCAAATGGGAATCCTGCTTTCTCTTGTAGAGCCAGTGCAGCCAGGGCTGGTGCAAGAGTAATTTACAATAAAAAATTTTACATGAAAAAGAACATTCAAAGTACAGTCTTCTAAGGTAAAAATATCACATACAACATGAATACTATTTATATACACTACTATGGTACCAACCAGAAAACTCTGTAAAAAGCCACCTGCAGCCATATGGTATTATAGCTTATTGTAACAGGTGTTGGGTATTAGGGATGTGAATCGTTTTTCTGACAATTGAAAATATCATATGATATTTTCAAACTCATCAAAAATCGGGGGGTCCCTGAAAGCGATAGGGAAACCCCATGAAAGTTTTGTGGGGGTTCTCTTATCATTTTGGGGGGGGCAGGAAGAAAGGGCACACAAAAACAACTCCTAAACCCACACCAACCCTTTAAATCTAATTCTTTAGAATCCCCCACCCTCCCGACCCCCCAAAAACGTTCTTAAAGTACCTGGTAGTCCAGCGAGGGTCCTGGGAGTGAACTCCCGCTCACAGGCTGTCGGCTGCCAATAATCAAAATGGCACCGATTGCCCTTACCGTGTGACAGGGGCTATCGGTGCCATTGGCCGGCCCTGTCACATGGTAGGAGCAATGGATGGCCTGCGCCATTTCGTGGACCATTTCCCGATGGTCCACAAAACCAAAACCGGAACCGATTCTGGTTCTGATTCACTTGCCTATTGGGTATAGGCTCAGTCTTGAAAAGGCTTTGAATAAACTGAATTGCAATATAGTAAATCTCCCAAACAAAAACAGCACTAACTGCTAGCAGTCAAACAGTAATAACTCTACCTATGAAAAAGCAATACTGAAAATATTACATCAGACCCTAAAACAGCAATACACCTGCTATCAGGAAAGTAGAACAAGCCAAGCTGATATAGATCCCTGCACAGAAACTATACACCATAGTTCCCTCTAAGCTGAGTGCATGAGCGATTGCTCATACATTTTAGAGCATTGCTCTCAGGTTTTACATGATCATTCACATAAATGTTTCTTTGTGCTATATACAGAAAAAACCCACTATTGTCAGCACTCAAAACTTATTGATTTAAAAGACTGTTGCTCACATGAAATATAATTTGTACACACCTAGCCTTGGAGGAAGCATTGCTACAAGCTAGCAGAATACCTCACACATGTAGAACACAGTCAGACCCTCATCAAATACAAAATGAAGAGATATAAAGTTTAAATAAAAATATGTAGACAAAAACTGAACTTGAAACCACAACAAGCCAGACACTGTATGAAATGGAAAAACAAATATCATTCCTCACTAAACATCAAACAATAACATCAAGAAATATAAAGCATCAATTGTAATAGTAAAGCAAAGCTCATAAAAAGAATACATTTCAAAACAGCTAATGAAAAGAACTTCCAATGATTAGGAACATAACATTTTTTAAAATTTCTCAAACATCAATAAAATATTTCAAGCTAGCAGACACAACAAACAGTATCCAATATTTAAAATTAAAGCTAAAATAAATCCCCTCCTCTAATTAACTGGGAACTTTAGATTTCAGTCACTCTGAGATTGTCATGGATTAGTAAGGGGTGGGAGATATGCACAAACTTTTTTCTCTGTCTAATACAATATTCATTCTCATTGAAACTCCCTTATACTCACTTGATCTCATGCTCTCTCTTGTTCATGCTCACTGGCTCACATGCTTTCTCTCAGAGACATGCTCTCACTGTATCCCACACTGATGCTTTAGTTCACACATATGCTCACTGGCTCACTCATGCTCTCTTATATACATGCTCACACACATGTTCACTGACTCATTCTTGCTCATACATATGCACACTGGCTCAGTCACTCTTTTATTTTTTTTATTTATATTTTCATTAGATTTTATATAACTTTAAAGATACAATATACAGAAGACAATAAGAAATATTACTCTTACAATTAAGTATCTTAAAGAATTTATACTTGTCTATTGGTATATATCATTGAACAAATTTATAGGAAAAGTAGAGATAATTGAAAGTTAAATAATCAGAGAAGGAGAATTATTAGAGAACATTCATCATATTCTATATTTATGTTGTCTAACTCCATCATTAAACACATTTTTAACCAGCACTGTAGAGTATCTAGAAGTGAGAATCAAGGTAAGAATGCAATTGCTCTGGTTGATTAAATACATATTTGAATCCTGAAAAGTAATCAAACAATGACATGGGAATCTTAACAAAAACTTAGCCCCCCTTTCTAATACCTCTCCTCTCATAGATATGAACTTCTTACATCTAAGTTGTGTATTTTGAGCTATGTCAAGGAAAATCCTAATACATTGACCATAAAAATTTTGATTTTGATGTTGAAAAAACAATGAGTACAAAGTCTCTTTCTGTTAGGAAAGAGAATTGTACTATAAGAGTGGCCCTCATTTCTATATTCATTTCATATGATTTTTCTAGGAAATCAGTAAAATTCAAATTTGCACCTGACTGAATATCCTGTCCTTGATTACCATCTGAACTCTGAAATTGTGGTAAATAGTAAATTCTAGAAAATACAGGTATAGCAGCTTCTGAGTACTTTAATATATTTATTAAGTAGCTTTTAAATAAATCATTTGGAAAAGCCAAATGTATCTTTGGAAAATGTAATATCCTCAGATTAGCTTTCCTAAATTCATTCTCTAGCATTTCTACCTTGTCCATATATATTTTTTCTGATCTTATTAAGTTAAGTTGGACTTTTTCAATATCTACAATTTTCCCTTCTAATAAATTCACTGTTTTATCTTTCTTTTCTACTTTATTCTGCATTAGAATATTTTTATTTAAGGCATCCTGTACTGTAGTTGTCAAATTATTTATATATTTTTGCATTAAGATTAACATAGTCCCAATCTCCTCAATTGTAAATTTCTTTGGAGTTATTATTGGAAGATCCCTTAAAGTTCTTACTTGTTGATCCTCAGTTCCTTTCTCTAAAGGAGCCTTTCCAGCTTCGCTTTGGTAAGATAAGGATACACCATTTTGTTCCCTGGAACCCTGCACCTCTGGGTTCAACGAGGAGCTTGATATCCCCTCAGCTCCTCTCTGGTCACCTAATGGTGTGATAACAGAATCTTATTTTAGAGTCTCATAATAAAGCTCTAACTCTCTCTTACCAGATGGAGGCTCTAGTGTTGCTGTAGCATCGGGGCTTAGTGATGTTTCATATGTCTGGAAGCTCAACTCCTGCTCCTGGCCAATTCCTCCTGCAACTGCTCCCGGCGTAACTGGTGGAGTTCATGTGAAACAGTCCTCTATCCGTGGCTGATTCAAATGCACATTTGGAGTTGAAGAAAGTTCTTTCACTCTAGCTTTCCTCTTTGTATATTGCATCTCAAAAAGAAGGAAAAACTCTCTGTTTCAAGAATAGTTGTTAGAGTGGGCTCTATCTCAAGCCGACAAACCAATATATTTTACTTTCCTCCAAAAATCTCTTGGCTGCTGGATATATAATACTCCAATCCACTCTATTCCACTCTAATCTGGGCTAAGCCGGCAAAGCCGCATGCCCCTTATGTGCATGCGGCTTTGGCGTTGCGCCGGAGGCAGCATCGCGCCACAAAAGTGCCGATTATGTGGGCAGTCCCGGCTCCTCCCTCTGACGTTGGGGTAAGTGGCAAATTCACAGAGAAAACAGGAAATGAAACAGAAGGCTCACCGCAGGGCAAACCTCCTGGTTTTCCAGCTATAGGAAATGATCCAGTGGCAGTGTTGCGCCACAAGAGTGCCGATTATGTGGGCAGACCCGGCTCCTCCCTCTGACGTTGTGGTAAGCAGAAAATTCAAAGAGAAAACAGGAAATGAAACAGAAAGTTCACCATGGGACAAACCTCCTGGTTTCCCAGCTATAGGAAATGATCCAGCGGCCAATCAGTCTCTTTTATACTCATACTCAGGCCCACTAGCTTAAATAGTCCTCTTGCTCAAACATATGCTCATTGGCTCACTTGTTTTCTCTTGCTCACAATCATGCTCTGGTAACCACAACAAGCCCAATTGTATTATGCAGTGCAACAATGGAAAAACAGAATCATATTCACTCCTCACAAACATCAAGAAATAAAATCATTCATAATATTAAAATCATGAGAACTAGAGATGTGAATCTGTTCGGATTCCGGTTCTGATTCATATGTGGGGTTTTTTCCATCGGGCCCGATCGCGTTTTGCTTATTGGCTGCGCCCCAGCTGATAAACAAAATGGCACTTGGAGACTTAGGCAAGCACTGCCTCTCAGGGTGCCTTACACAGCCCCCCATGGGCTGGTCGTGGACCACCCTGTCCCACTGCATGCCCTACACAACCTGAAGAGGCTGGTTGCAGACCACGTAGAGAGCAGGACAAGCACAGGACTGAAGCTCAGGACGGAAGAGGAATCCAGGCAGCACATGAAGGCAGATCCGACTGGAACAAGGCTCCAATGACTGGAACAGGACTCAGGCTTAGATTCAGACATGGATTTAGCAAACTCAGGATGGTCATCTGGAGGAGGAATCCGGTGGTGAGACAAAGCAGGAATACCCGGAGCCAGGAACTAGAGGAACTGGGACAACTGGACACAGGAACTGAAGTACTGGGACAACTGGAGATGAGGACCGAAGACAGGGACATCTGGACACAGGAACTTCAAGGTACAGGACAGATAAGGACTTAGGATCTGACGAGAGACCAGGAACCACGGACGAAGACAAGAGAGCTCCCATGAAGAACACGGACCTTGAAGGAGAGACGATGGACCATGGAGCCTCCTGGATGAAGAACTGGAATGGAGCATTCAGGAGCAGGCAAGCTCCTTGTGATGGCAATGAGGGACTGTTGAGGAGCCCTTTTATAGGGCTGAAGTTAAGACGCCGGGATGACCTCATCAGGCAGGTCTGCGGGGCTTTTCCTGCCGTGGGCCCTTTAAATATTTAATAGAGGTGGGGTCACATGCCTAGAGAGAGCCGGGGCCAGGAAACAGCAGCGGCGGTGTTCATACTGCAAGGCAAGCCCGGGATGTCGGCAGCTCCATGCCGCAAAGGAAGGCAATGTCGGCAGCGGCTCCACCCGCCACAGAGTGAAGGGAGCACCGGCGCGTCACCGCACAAGGGCGCAGAGACGACGGCAGCCTCCAGGCCACAAAAAGGCCATACCGGCGGTGACTCCCGCCGCGATGAAGCGGCGATGACAGTGGCTGGCAGTGGTGTCAGACAGCAGGGCCGGCGGGACCAGCGATATGAGAGGCTGCTCACGGGCCAGGGCCTGCGAGCAGCATCGTAACATGTGGGTTGCATTTTAACCCAGTGGTACAGCTCTATTAGAAAAAGAGAACCTTTGAAGAGAGAATAAGCAAAAATTGAAATTTATGTGAAATGAAATTTAGTTTAAAGTTTACCAGCAGAGACATGCAGAAATAGTAATCTACTGTATTTAAAAGTATGAGTGAAGAAGAGCTCAAATGAAATTTATTTAATTGTGAATTTGGACACTAAATCCAAGGATTTGTTCAGTCAAAGGCTGATATTAAAACCAGAAGCTGTAACCACTGACTGAAGCATAAGTAGCCTGGCAGAGTGAATTGCTGTTGTAAAAGGACAGTTTTACTTAGAGACCTGCAAAGAGTTTGATGGGAAAGAAAATGAAAAGGAAGATTTCTCTGCTAATTAAAACTCTTCTCTACTAGAATTGTATGCCAGTAATACCTATAGACACATATCAGAGAAAGAAAGTACATTTGAATAGATGGCAAAAATTAGTTGAGGACCCAAAAAACAAATCGGTAACCGATCCAGTGAGCTGTGTAGCAGTGACGACAATGAGAATCGGATAAAAGAAAGCCCTTTATTAAAACGCCCGACTCTGGCTGAGTTTCGCTCTTTTTGCACAGAGCTGCCTCAGGGGCAACTAGAAATGGACATATAAATAATTAATATACATATATATGAAATAAAATAATATTTAACATAAATGAATAAAAAACTAAATATAAAAATATATTAATTTGAATTATGTTATAAAATCATTGTATTATAAATAACATAAAATCAGAAAAATCAATACATATATATGTGTTTGGACTTATGGATACAATAACTTAAAAGACAACATGTATATATGAAAAAATAACTTAAAAGACAACATGTGTATATGAAAAAATAATCAATGAAATGCAGTATATCAAGGAATAAAACATGTGACATTGTAAAAAAGCGAGGAATAGAGAGGTGGTGATCCTGTGTCATATACAATATATGAAACTATAAATAAAATGGAGTCAATAATGGTTTCTGGATAATACAATCATTATATATTTCATGCTTACTTTATTCAAGCAGGACTTGGAAAGGTCAATAACGTATTAATTATCCTAAATATAAAAAAACAAACAAAACAAATGAAATGAATAAATACAAAAATCAAAAATCAAAAAAATATATTTTGGAAAAAAGGGGGTGAAATAAAAATTAAATGATTAAGGAACCAAAATAACAATGGATGGATAATTGTTAAATGTGACTAAAAAATATATACCTGCAACGCAGATGGTTTCACTCTAAAGCAATTAAACTTTCTATATGTGTAAACTGTAATAAACGAATGATATAAAGTGAATGTAGTATGCTGAAAAATATACAAACAGCTCATTCAACTGTTACTGTATGAGCTGCGATAACTATTAGGGATGTGAATCGTTTTTCAACGATTAAAATTATCGTCCGATAATGTTTATATCGTCTTAAATCGTTATAGAACACGATACAATAGAAATTCTAACGATTTATCGTTAAAAATCGTTAAATCGTGTTAGTGCGCACTAACTCGAGTTAGTGCGCACTAACTCCCCGTTAGTGCGCACTAACTCGATTTAGTGCGCACTAACTGAAAATGATACAAATAAACACTTTCCAGGTCACTGAAGGTCAGTTAGGAATGAATATGTGTTCCTATTGGCTGGCTGCCCTCTTATCTATTGATGTTACCAAGGTTACCACTGAGGTGATGGTTGGGGGGATGGGAAATGGAACTGGAAACTAACGAACACCAACAGAAAATGAAACAAAGTGTTCACACTTCCCAGGTCAGTAAAGGTCACTTAGGAATGAATATGTATGTATGTATTCCTATTGGCTGGCTGTGCTCTTATCTATTGATGTTACCAATATGGTTGGGGGGATGTGAAATGGAAACAGTTGGAAGCTTGACAAAAAAAGTAATGTAATGATCAGCACTCACGTGACTAGAACTTGTTTGTTTATTATTTTTGTTAGCAGGCACCTGAAATGCTAGTGCATGTTGAATTTGCCAATCACTGTGCATTTTAGAAAGGTGGTCCTGGCTGGAACTGTACACAGTTCAAATATATGTAATTGATTGTTGGTAAGTGTATTTTTAAGTAGCCACACTGGCACCAGTATGTTTACTTTTCCTCCTACTTAACTCACTAGCTCAGCTTTGTAAGAAGGGCTTCTCTGCTTGTGTGTTGTTTTTGTTTGGTGTGAGGAGAGCAGAAACATCAGATCTTTATTCAATCTACTACAGTCATCTCTTACAGTGCCCTATCCCTATTAATACCAGGAGTGTTGTGATCTTCCTGCACACAGTGCCCTAACCCTGATACCAGTCTGAGACAGCTCCCTCCCTGCATTACTAGTGAGAGGCTGGCTTCACAGACAGGGGGGAGCTGCCTGACCCTCACTCCTGACTTCCCCCATGTCCCAGCTAGTGAATGGTGTGTGGGTGAGGGGGGGGGAGGATGGTGAAGTCTGAGACAGCTCCCTCCCTGCATTACTAGTGAGAGGCTGGCTTCACAGACAGGAGGGAGCTGCCTGTCCCTCACTCCTGACTTCCCCCATGTCCCAGCTAGTGAATGGTGTGTGGGTGAGGGGGGGGGGGTGGATGGTGAAGTCTGAGACAGCTCCCTCCCTGCATTACTAGTGAGAGGCTGGCTTCACAGACAGGGGGGAGCTGCCTGACCCTCACTCCTGACTTCCCCCATGTCCCAGCTAGTGAATGGTGTGTGGGTAAGGGGGGGGGGGGGAGGATGGTGAAGTCTGAGACAGCTCCCTCCCTGCATTACTAGTAAGAGGCTGGCTTCACAGACAGGGGGGAGCTGCCTGACCCTCACTCCTCCGGGGTATTGTGATCTTCCTGCACACAGTGCCCTATCCCTGATACCAGGGGTGTTGTGATCTTCCTGCATGCAGTGCCTTATCCCTATTAATACCAGGAGTGTTGTGATCTTCCTGCATGCAGTGCCCTATCCCTATTAATACCAGGAGTGTTGTGATCTTCCTGCATGCAGTGCCCTATCCCTGATATCGGGATGTGTGCAAGAAGATCACAACACCCCCGGTATCAGGAATAGGGCACTGTGTGCAGGAAGATCACAACACCCCCAGTATCAGGAATAGGGCACTGTGTGCAGGAAGATCACAACACCCCTGGTATTAGGGATAGGGCACTGTGTGCAGGAAGATCACAACACTCCTGGTATTAATAGGGATAGGGCACTGTGTGCAGGAAGATCACAATACCCCTGGTATCAGGGTTAGGGCACAAGTTCTAGTCACATTGACTGATCACATTACTTGTTTTGTCAAGCTACCAACTGTTTCCATTTCCCATCCCCCATATACTGTCAGTAGGAAACTTGGTAACATGAATAAATAAGAGGGCAGCCAATAGGAATACATATTCATTCCTAAACTGACCTTAACTGACCTGAAAAGTGTCAAATTGTATCATTTTCAGTTAGTGCGCACTAACTCCCAGTTAGTGCGCACTAACTCCCGTTAGTGCGCACTAACTCGAGTTAGTGCGCACTAATCGGAAAAAACGATTTTTAACGATTTTTTAACTAAAAAATCGTGCCTAAGACGATTTTCTTGCCCTGCCTCACGATTTCTATCGTTAAGACGATATGGAAAACGATTCACATCCCTAATAACTATAGTTAGAAAAGTGCTTAATTAAGATTAATTAAGTGTCGAAGAACTATATTATGCTTAGAGATGGCTTATTTACTAACAAAGGATCTTTGATATGAAGCATTATAAAATTTGATTGCTCGGATGCTGTCTAAACCACCTTGAATATAATATTTGAAGGGAAATACGCTAAACATAGTAAGTAGTAAAATTATTGTAAAATAATGTATGTTGAAAAATTGTACTATAAGCTGGAATAAAAATCTAACTGTCATCTTTTTCAGGTTAATTGGAAATAATACATGTTAAAATGAAAAAATGTTTAATATACATAAGTGAAAAATCAAAATGACAATGGATGGATGATTTGGAAAATCTACCTACAGCACGGATGATTTCACTCCAAAGCAGTTAGACTTTCATTTGTCCACGTAGCAATGCTGTGTGATGTCAGTAATGAAATTAAATGCATTGACTGTAACAAACAAATGATACGAAGTGAATGTGGTATTCAGAACGGCAAAAAACATAAAAACTGCTTATTCAACTACTATTGTATGAGCCGCGGTAACTATAGTTAAAAAAATTTCTTAATTTTAAATTACCAACTGAGGTTAAATTCAGTACTTGCAGGATACGGAAAATGCATGATTGGAAAATGTATATTATGCTTGAAGGTGGCTTATTAACTGACAGTATGAAGCACTGTGAAATCTGATTACTCGGATGCTGTTTAGACCACCTTCAATGCAATACTTGCAAGGAAATACGTTGAACATAGTAAGTAGTGAGATTATAAAATTGTACTTTGAAACTGGAATACATCTATTAAAAAGACCTTTGATTGAAAATTTTGGCGGGTTGATACTTACATCCACATACCGAGCAGTCTTACAGCTGATTGAGAAACAGAACGCCGACAGTGACGTTATTTATACAAAATCTCGCGACAACATGACGATTTTCGCGCCAAAAATTGAAAAAAATGAGGAGCACTCTGTGTGCCATATTTGATCGGAACTAATGAACTGTGATGCTGTAAATAGGACTACATAATATTTAATTACTGTGATAGATAGCATCTAAATACTATTATGTGCTGTGATATAAATGAATGTATCTGTTTAAATGAAAAAATGAAATTGAATAAAATGAAAACTGTGAGTGACATACTGTAAAATATGATGATATGTAGTAAAAAAGTGTGAAATAAAAAATTGAAATAAAAATACACTATATTAAAACCATATTGACTCCTGTATTGAATATTAAAATATAAAAAATGACACAAAATTATATTTTATAGATACACTCCTAGATCTAATTCACTATTGAGACCTGCTGGTGTCATAGTGTTAAAATCGTAAATGAATTTTTGTTCTTTCCTAAGTAGTGTACTATTGAAATCACCACCCCTCCAGTTTACATTCATTTTTTGTATCACACAGAACCTGAAATCAGTGAATTTGTGACCAGTGTCAATACAGTGTGCTACCATAGGTTTACCTTCTTTTAATCTATTGATTGCACTCTTGTGTTCAATAATCCTACGGTTGAACTGTCTGATGGTTTTACCTATGTACCATTTGTTGCAGGGACATATAGCCACGTATATAACACCTGAGCTTTTACAGTTACTTGAGTGATTGAGCTTAAAATTTCTATCTGTGTTTGGAATTTTCAAGCTTTGTGTTCTGAGATTCACAATGCAAACGCTACAATCACCGCACGGGCTATGTCCTACTGTTCTTTGGGTGTCAATCTGTGACATAGGTAGGGCTGATGGTGCTAAAAATTCTTTTAGATTTTTTTCTCGTTTGTTTGCTACCATTATTTGTTTATCTTGAAAAACAGGAAGAGCCTGTAAAATATGCCAATGTTTTCTAATAACCTGTGTGATACTGTGTGATAAACCGGTAAATGTTAATGGACAAATTATCTTATGCATTTTTTCTTTTGTCACATCTTTACTCCGAGGTTTTAATAAGGCAGTGCGCTGTTGTTGATCTGCTCTCACAAAGCATTCATTTATACAGTTCTCAGGATAGCCCCTATCCAAAAAGCGTTGTTTCATCTGTTCTGATACATTCATTTATATCACAGCACATAATAGTATTTAGATGCTATCTATCACAGTAATTAAATATTATGTAGTCCTATTTACAGCATCACAGTTCATTAGTTCCGATCAAATATGGCACACAGAGTGCTCCTCATTTTTTTCAATTTTTGGCGCGAAAATCGTCATGTTGTCGCGAGATTTTGTATAAATAACGTCACTGTCGGCGTTCTGTTTCTCAATCAGCTGTAAGACTGCTCGGTATGTGGATGTAAGTATCAACCCGCCAAAATTTTCAATCAAAGGTCTTTTTAATAGATGTATTCCAGTTTCAAAGTACAATTTTATAATCTCACTACTTACTATGTTTAACGTATTTCCTTGCAAGTATTGCATTGAAGGTGGTCTAAACAGCATCCGAGTAATCAGATTTCACAGTGCTTCATACTGTCAGTTAATAAGCCACCTTCAAGCATAATATACATTTTCCAATCATGCATTTTCCGTATCCTGCAAGTACTGAATTTAACCTCAGTTGGTAATTTAAAATTAAGCAATTTTTTTAACTATAGTTACCGCGGCTCATACAATAGTAGTTGAATAAGCAGTTTTTATGTTTTTTGCCGTTCTGAATACCACATTCACTTCGTATCATTTGTTTGTTACAGTCAATGCATTTAATTTCATTACTGACATCACACAGCATTGCTACGTGGACAAATGAAAGTCTAACTGCTTTGGAGTGAAATCATCCGTGCTGTAGGTAGATTTTCCAAATCATCCATCCATTGTCATTTTGATTTTTCACTTATGTATATTAAACATTTTTTCATTTTAACATGTATTATTTCCAATTAACCTGAAAAAGATGACAGTTAGATTTTTATTCCAGCTTATAGTACAATTTTTCAACATACATTATTTTACAATAATTTTACTACTTACTATGTTTAGCATATTTCCCTTCAAATATTATATTCAAGGTGGTTTAGACAGCATCCGAGCAATCAAATTTTATAATGCTTCATATCAAAGATCCTTTGTTAGTAAATAAGCCATCTCTAAGCATAATATAGTTCTTCGACACTTAATTAATCTTAATTAAGCACTTTTCTAACTATAGTTATCGCAGCTCATACAGTAACAGTTGAATGAGCTGTTTGTATATTTTTCAGCATACTACATTCACTTTATATCATTCGTTTATTACAGTTTACACATATAGAAAGTTTAATTGCTTTAGAGTGAAACCATCTGCGTTGCAGGTATATATTTTTTAGTCACATTTAACAATTATCCATCCATTGTTATTTTGGTTCCTTAATCATTTAATTTTTATTTCACCCCCTTTTTTCCAAAATATATTTTTTTGATTTTTGATTTTTGTATTTATTCATTTCATTTGTTTTGTTTGTTTTTTTATATTTAGGATAATTAATACGTTATTGACCTTTCCAAGTCCTGCTTGAATAAAGTAAGCATGAAATATATAATGATTGTATTATCCAGAAACCATTATTGACTCCATTTTATTTATAGTTTCATATATTGTATATGACACAGGATCACCACCTCTCTATTCCTCGCTTTTTTACAATGTCACATGTTTTATTCCTTGATATACTGCATTTCATTGATTATTTTTTCATATACACATGTTGTCTTTTAAGTTATTTTTTCATATATACATGTTGTCTTTTAAGTTATTGTATCCATAAGTCCAAACACATATATATGTATTGATTTTTCTGATTTTATGTTATTTATAATACAATGATTTTATAACATAATTCAAATTAATATATTTTTATATTTAGTTTTTTATTCATTTATGTTAAATATTATTTTATTTCATATATATGTATATTAATTATTTATATGTCCATTTCTAGTTGCCCCTGAGGCAGCTCTGTGCAAAAAGAGCGAAACTCGGCCAGAGTCGGGCGTTTTAATAAAGGGCTTTCTTTTATCCGATTCTCATTGTCGTCACTGCTACAAAAATTAGTTGAGGACACACATTTTTTATTGTTTATTTATTTTTTATTAACTAGTTCACAATCCAGTTCGGTGGTTCCATAAAATGAGGCACATGCATACCTAGATTCTGCCAGACAATAACTTATGTAAAGAGGAGGGGAATCCATATTCAGCTGCTATGCGGCTCTGCTAGTTAGCTGAATAAACTCTGGTTGTCCCGTAGATCTGTTCTAAATTTAGCTGGATAAACTTAACTAGTGCTGTATTTTCAGCGGTGCCGCTACCCAGCTGTCTTAAAGTTAGCTGGATAAATTTAACTTCTTAGTTATCCGGCTAAGTGCATTTGAATATGGACCTCAAATAGTCTCTCTCTTGATTGGGTAAAGCTCAGACTAGTAGGTAGTGTGGCCAGACATGGACCCGAGGACCAGGTTATCAAAGATTTCAAAAGAAGAAGAATGTGCACTTACGCAATCCAGCAGCACCAACAAGCGCTGAAGAACTGTGAGCTATTTCTTGCAAACTTATTACAAAGACAGTACATTTCTGGCCAGAAACAAGAGGAGCACAGACATAAAATGTCCACAGGAATGCTCAAGGGGTACACAGAAAGTGGTGTACAGGGTAAGGCAGAAGAAAAGATTGACAGAAATTTAGAATTCTCACCTCTTGAGTATTGAGATAATTTATAATTTACCTGGTAATGTTCTAAGTAAGAACTAAAACCAGCAAGAAACAAAAAGTGAAAATATTTTGAGAAAAGAAACACATTCTTGGAAATTTGCATTATAAGTTTGTGCTGATGATTTGAACTGAAACTTATCTTATTTTTCCTTGTTGATGAATCGTGCAACTGTAAGGTAAAAGAAAAAAAAATATTTGCTGTTCTTTGAAAAAACTCAAAAGGGACAAGAAAGTAGTTAATAATGAAAGACAAACAGTTAAAAGAAATATATTTTCTGTTGAATATTCCACTTGACATTGTTAAAGGTGTTCCTGGAAAGCATTTAAAGAAATGTTACTTGTTGCCAAAATAATGTTTTCTTTAATCTGAATTCTTTAAAAAAAATTTAACTCTATTGATTTTGAAAATGTGAATGGAGGTATTTATTGCTATATCTCCACAAGAGGTCATTTCAGTGATCTCTTTATCAAAGAACCCATTCTGTCATGAGGGCTCTTGCCCTATTGTATTATTAAAGGTCATTAAGGGAGACATTATTAAAGATCATTAAGGGAGACATTATGAAGTTCGTTGCCTACTTGGTTAATGCCTCCCTTAACTGAGGGCTTAGTATCTGATACACTAAAACAAGTTGCTATTCATCTGAGTTTAAAGAAATCCAACTCTGATCCACTAAATTTAGCAAATTATCGACCTGTGTCTGCCTAACCTTTCTCGGTGAAGGTTACTGAAAGTGTAGGTTTGAAACAAATACAGGATTTCTTTAGACCGATCCACAATACCGAGGCTTTAATGCTGTGCTGCTGAGGCCTGTTTCATCGCAGTGTTGATGTTGGTGTTAGTGCTATGGGATATGTCCTTGGCTTTTGATATTTTATGGAAGAACCGGTGCCTTCCTCCCCCCCCCTAGTCATCGCCACGGTTCGTCAGTAACCTGGTGCTGGAGGGTTCTCTGCCGCTCTTCCCCCTGCCGAGGCCTTCTTCCTCTCCATTCGGGGGGGGGGGGGCACCAGGAGCCCGCATGGGTGCCACTTGCATGGCACCCATGCGGGCTCCTGGTGCCGTTGCTATGGCTTTGTTCAGTGCGGCGCAAAGCCTGCGCTCGCGAGAGCCCATGAGACTTTGGCGGGCCGCGCGTGCATGCGGTATCAGGGCGGCGGTCGTGGCGCTTCATGGTGACATGCGTGGGCCGAATTTAAAGGCCCAGCCATCAGCCGAGGCACCATATTGGCGGCAGCAGCAGCAGCATTCCCAGTCTCCCACCCCATTCATAAATCTATAGGCAGCATGAAGACACCGTGTTAGATAGTTTGACCAGTACTGCGATATTGTGATGTTATTTTGTCTGGTACGCTGCAGCTTTGGGGTTAATGTAAGCAGGGTGGGTTACCCGAGCCATGGTGGCGAGGCAATGTGATGCTGGACATGCTGCCCGGGGCAAAACGCTGGATTATGTCCTGTGTAGGACGGTTCCGAATGGGTCTGTGGGGTGCGGTGGCACCCAGAGGTGGGGCTCCCCTTGCTTGATGTGGTGGTGGTGGTGGTGGTGGGGGGGGGGGGGGGCTGGTGACACCGAGCTGTCTTGCTTGATTGTGGCGGAGGGCGGATTGTGGGCGGCACGGTGACTGCACGGGTATTCCACGGCTTGGGTACTATAGTTATCAGTTCTGTTGTAGTTCAATAAAGGTGCGGCCTTTTGTCATCCATCATGAGTCTCCTTGTCTTATTGGGGAGGGGCAAGGACTTGCAGGGAGGTAGGTGGGGGCGGGGGGCATCCCGGCTGCCAGCGGTAAAGTCAATCTAGTATTGCTTCACTGACTGAATCAGGAGTTTCTTCTACAGTAATGAAGTGGTTTGAATCATTCATTTTGGGTCAGACTCAGCAGGTACCATTTCTTCACAGGGACAGGGCCATTTTATATGGCTAAAATTTACAATGGTGTTGGCCTCGGATCTGCCAGCATTGTTTGCAATAGCAACAGTTGTGAAGCAGGAATGACAGGGGATCAGGACTGCGCCTACCCCATGGAAAAATATTCAGCAAAGGGGGTCTGGGATTGGGGGTTCTTTGAGGCTGCGGACCAGACATTTTTTTTCTTTTGTTTTTCATTTTGTTTTGATATTCAAATGTCTTTTTTTTTTTTCATTTTAAATAAACAAAGGGAAAGAATACAAATAAAAAAATCTCAAACCCCCCCCCCCAAAAAAATAAATAAATAAAGCAGGATACTTAGATGAGATTGAGCAGTGTTTGAAGTGTGAGCTGTGGGTAGGAGCACTCTAGATATGATAAGCAGTAGCAGACAGTTTAAAAATGTCTGGCATTATACGCAGATCAAGCGCTGCTTTATGTGACAAAACTTTAAGTAACAAACAGAGGTGGATACTTTGGAGTCTGCATGCCATCCTTTCCTAATGTCTTTCCTTTCATTCTTATTCCCTTTCCCTGGTCTCCATCTCCCATTCAGAGTTCCCAGTCCAAGAGATTTCCACTTACGGTAATCATTTAAACCACAGTGCAGCTTAACTGTATCTGGAGCAATCAAATAAAATTCGAGTCATTTCTGGACCAACAAATTAAAGTCATACATCTGCTGGAAGTGGGAGACAGAATCTTTTCTTTTTCACCCCGGTCTCTAAGCAAAGGGCTTCTGACAAAGTAGTGCATTACTTAGCAAAGAAGGCAGTTGCATGATAGTTTTTGTTTGTTTGTTTGTTTGCATTATACCTGCAACTGCCTGACACTTGTTATTGGCCCTGTAAATGTTTTCACTTTCTTCCATGCTTTGCAGGAATAGTCAAATTTAATGTGGCTGAAGGATGGGTTGTAGTCTTCTGGTATACTGAAGGAGGGGCAAAGCACCTATACTGATTGTTCTAGGGTAGGGGTCCCCAAACTCGATTTCTGAGGGCTACAACCCAGCAGGCGTTGCATGATTTCCACAATAAATATGCATGGGATCTATCTGCAAACAATGGAGACAGTGAATGCAAATAGATCTCGTGCATATTCATACAAGTCTGCTGCCTGCAAATTGATCTAATGTTGTGCCTTAACGGGGTGAAGCTATATGCTATGGGAATTCGGCATATCAATTCTGATGTGCTGAATATTCTAAAGCAGTGGTTCTCAACCTTTTTCCCATTGTGACACACCTGACAGACCATGCTCACATGTGTGACACACTGCTCATTACAATTCACGGTGGAAATAAAAAATAACGGCTTAGTATTATTTTTATTTATTTATTTATTTATTTGTAGATTCTTCTATACCGAGGTACATATAGTTATACATCACTTCGGTTTACAGGGAAACAATAAATTAGCAACAGGCTTTACAGATAACAGATATTATAGCATAACAAATATCAGAACAGGTTTTACATTTAACAACAACAGGCTTTATAAATAAAGATAAGGGAATCAACTGGTAGTTTGCTAATATTATTGTTAAGAATGACACAAGGGAAAGATACGTATTCTGCCTGAACAGAAATTGCATAAATAGTAAACAGTAGGGATGTGCAGAGCAAAATTTTATGTTCATATTTTTTATGTCCGAAAGGGGGTCCCACTTGCGGCCAATATGGACATAAAAAAAATCCAATGAGTTGGGTATATGTACATATGTGCAAAAAAAAAAATTAAACCCCCTCACCCTCCTTAATCCCCCCCCCAGACTTACCACAACTCCCTGGTGATCGAGCGAGGAGTGAGGACGTCATTTCTGCAATCCTTGGCGAGAAGCATGTGACGTCGGTGGCGACGTCACGTGATTCCCGGCAAGTTCACGCCGGACGGCTCGTTCGGCGCGAACAAGCCGGGAATCACGTGACGCCGACGTCACGTGATTCCCGGCAAGTTTGCGCCGGACGGCTCGTTCGGCCCAAAAAGAACTTTTGGCCAGCTTGACCCCCCCAAGCTGGCCAAAAGTTCTTTTTGGGCCGAACGAGCCGTCCGGCGCGAACGAGCCGGGAATCACGTGACGCCGGCGTCACTCGACGTGCCGCCGACGTCACATGCTTCTCGCCAAGGTTTGCAGAAATGGCGTCCTCACTCCTCGCTCCATCACCAGGGAGTTGTGGTAAGTCGGGGGGGGGGGGATTAAGGAGGGTGAGGGGGTTTATATTTTTATTTTGGCTCAACAATCGCGATTTCCCACATATCGAACATATCTATGTTCGATATGTGGGAAATCCGATCGTTTATGTCGAATCAATTTTTTAAGTAAAAAAAAAATATGAGTTGCGTTTTACTAATGCGGTCAATCCGAATGCACACCCCTAGTAAACAGCCCACACCAAAACAGCACCAATTTCCAGCACTTAAACAGTAACCACCTTACCTAAGAAAAGGCAACACTGAAAATATTACACCAGGCCTTAAGGCACCAATACATCTCCTATTAGGAAAACGGACCAAGTCAAGCTGTTAAAGAGCCCTACACAGAAACTACACGCCAGCAGAAAACCTCACCTGAATAACATGTGCTGACCCTCACCTAACAAAGAATAAAGAGACCAAAACGCATAACTAGAAGCATGCAGACAAAAACTGAATTGGAAACTGCAACAAGCCAGAGTCTCTGTATGCAGTATAATAAAGGAAGAAAAGAAACATCACCCATCCTTATAAAACAAATCAAGAAATATAAAATCAGTAGCAGTAAAACCATACTAACAAAAAGAACAGATTATTTCAAAACAGCAGATGAATGGAATATCCAATAATTAAAAACTCGTATCAAAAATTTCTAGATACCAAAAAATATTTCACAAAGACCCAGTAATGAAAAATAATAAGGTTACAAAAATAATTTGGCTCTGCATACCTGGGAACGTTTGATATCCAGGTGCCCTGAGATTGTTTTGAATTAGCAGGAGGAGGGATGGTTTGCTTGCAACTTTCTCCTCTCTCTCTCTCACTGGCTCTCAATCGCTCACATATACACATGTCTTTACTCTCTCTCTTATATAGGCTCTTAATTACACATTTACACACATGCTGTCTATCTTTTCATGCTTACACACACAGGCTTTCAATCACACACATACATGCTGTCTTTTTCTCTCACACACAGACTCTCATTCACATGCTTACAAACATGCTCTCTCTCTTTCTCTCATAATCACACAGGCTCTCAATCACATACTCACATGCTCTCTCACCTAAATCAGCTCTCAATCACACATGCTCTCTCTCTTACTTATACACCCAGGCTCTTAATCATACATACACATGATCTCTCTCACACACAAAGGATCTCAATCACACACATGTACTTTTTCACACAAACAGGTTTTCAATCACAAACTTACATTCATGCTCTCACACACAGGCTCTCAATCACACACATACTCTCTTTCACATATACAGGCCTCAATCATTCACATACATGCAATCTCTCTCACACACACACACAGAGGATCTGAAACACATATGCTTGCTCATTCACTCACTCCCCCCTCCTCCGAACTAGTGGCAGCAGCAGCCTCCTCCCAACCTAAAGGCAGCAGCAACCTCCTTTGTTTTCAGCCCTCGCGGAGAAAGGAGTCCCAGTGGCCACGGGGCTTGACATTCTTCCTCATTTTACTCCGAGCCGCGCTGCACATTCTTCAGGCTGCGCCTCTCTTCTTTCCTTCGGGCGCAATGCCGAGTGCAAGGTCTCTTCTTCCCACGCACACACCTGCTGCTCACCACTTCCTCTTCCGGGCCACATGGGGGATGGGGGATGGGGGATGGGGGATGGGGGGTGGGGGGTGGGAAGAAGAGAGCACGCCGGTGCCGCTGACTCCAGCTGTCCTGCCGCATTCTGCCCGGGCTATCAGCATTTTAAGCCCGGGCGGAGGACCTATTTCCCTTAGGTAGGGGGAGCAGCTGGGTCAGCGGAGGACCAGGAAGTGTGGCGACACCTGCGTGTGCTTGGCAACACACTGGTTGAGAATCGCTGTTCTAAAGCCCTCTCATACAATAACCATATAAGTCAATTAAGAAAAGGCTGAAACAGATACCAAAGCATTCTGGGATTCATAGTCTTGTTGAAGGAGTTTTCTGATCAGCCTAAAATAATGCATGTTAAGATGACTATCTTGTAGTTTTAAAATAATTAAATAACACTTTCTTAAATAAACAGCAAAACAAACCAACACTACAAAATATCAAATAGCAATTGAAAGTCAAGCCTCACTGCTGAGGCAGCAGTTTTTCCATTGAATTTAATCAGAAGCCCATTCAATTCCTCAATTCCATGGAAGCATATCATTTAGATTACTGTTCCAATGAATTAAACCAATATTAACTTTGTATGTTCAAATTATGCTTCAGAAAGGTACATTTACCTTTCTGACATATATGAAAATAAAATGAAAAATTGATATATTCAACCTCCCAAATGGATGAAGCTCTTCTCAAGAGTAATTACCTTTAGTGTAACATTATTGATTATCTTTGTAGACTGTCAACTGGACCCATAGTAGATAAATATTGTGAAAGCAATTTATAAACCCACTGATCCCATTCCAAAGCTCAATCTTAAATGGTTAGCAGCTTTACCAAAGAAATAATCACTTCTTAGTAATCATAATGTGTATGATTAAATAACAAATGTTTAACAAACTACAGCAGGGAAGGTAGATGTCCCAGGAAATCCTGACATCCTTTATTTATTGTATGCCACATATTGGCATCTTGTTAAATGTAATATTGTGCATAATTTTACTTTAAAAACTAAAGAAGAAACTTATTAGATAGTTCAATATGGCCATGATCTCATAAGAAGCTCAGTCCAGACAACAGTGGCTGTTCCCCAGCACATTGGCTGACCTCTAGCAGTGCTCAGGAGTGGGAAATAGAAGGCAAGGTCAGATACCACCAGCCCTGTACTTGGGTACAGCTTCTCCTCCTGCTCCTGTAACAGGCTGGGCCTCTCAGCCTCTTCACCTGGGCGTCGTCCCCCCCCTCCAGCACAGATTTCCCTATCTAGATGCAGGGACCTCTCCTCTAAAGAGTTCCAAACACCTCCCTATAGAGCTTCAGGCTCTCCTGCTCTAAATACACATTAACTAACACTACAGCAACTTAATGAACGTACTCACAGATTTATGTCTTTCTCACTTGGCTTCTTGTGTTTTTCCCTCTCTTTCCTCCTTAAATTCCCTGATGTGCACATCCTCTCTGCAGGCCCTCCTCGCCTCCCGTTGGCTGTCTCCCCTGCCCTGTATCTGCAAATCCCCATGGGCAGGGAGCTAAAGGTCAGAATACAGGAGCTAGATGCCTTGCTCTGTGCTTGCATAATGAAAAGCAATAGGAAGCGGGAGAGGAGTGGAACAGTCCAGAAGCAAGAGCAGCGGCTGCAAAGTAGCTGGGGCATATGTGCTACTGTCCAGGTTTACCAGACCTAAGATGGGACTTGCTGTATCTGCCAAGGTAACTAATCTTAACTGTGGGGCTTATGCTAGATAAAACCTATTTCAAGCAAGCCAAAAATTTTGACCTTAAATCAGAGAAAATCCAGAAGCTGTAGCATCCAGTTGCTCCTAGACAATTATAGGAGAATTTAAAAAGCCCAATGCATGCAAAAACACAGGAGATGCGTGAATATGTTGGGCCAGTTTGGGCCGAGCAGGTTTTAAAAGCTACCCGAGTACGTGTGTATCTCCCGGTACGTGCAGAAATGAAAAAGTCCAAAAAGGGGTGGGGAATGTGCATGGTCTCGGTGGGGCATTGGTGTTCCTGGATTTATGAATGCAACCAGCATGGAAAAATTTACACGCACAAGCGCTCACTGGGGTCCCCTACCGCGTAACTTTACTTCTGCTAAAGATGGCATGTAAGTCCTAAAACAATAAAATATAGGTCATGTCAGCAGGGTTTGTAGGGTTGGGGTTAAGAGGGGAAAAGGAAGGCCATTTAAGCAGGAGGGTGAGGAAGTCCTATCCCTTACCTGGGTGAACTGGGAATGAAGTGGTTTAGCTGGTAATGCTTTTCTATTAAAATTCCCCCTTACGTGGTAGAGGCAGCATATGCATGCATATGAGTGCATCTGTTTAAAATTGTGCGCACATGTACGCATGTACAGCCTATTTTAAACCATGCATGCATATACACGCGTATGTCATAAAACGGCCACGTCTCTGGACATAAGTTTGAAAATTTAGAAAATTTTTTGAATTTGTGAAATTTGAGATTGAAAGCTTTACTATTTTAAAGAATATTCTATCTTTTCTACCTCTTCTTCTATAAACAAATTCAGAAGATTCAGGAAGAGAAGAATGTGGCCTGAGCAAAGAGAGAATCCTTTTTTTCATCAGAATCTTGTAGAGGTAACACTTCATCATCATCATCATCATCATCATCATTATCATTCTCTTCCTGTTGCAGTGGCGATGTTTGAGGGGGCTTTCCTTTCAGCACACAGCTCTAATCCCCATCCTTGTTTGCCTGGGTGCTAAAGGGAAGTAAAGGCTGTGTAAGCAACTGGGATAGTGTAGCATATGGTACATGACCAGGGGACAAAAATGACTTAAATGCAAAAGCAATCTCTTCATCAATCAAACTGATGTCTTCAGTGACATCACATTTAAGAACATAAGAACATAAGAAATTGCCATGCTGGGTCAAACCAAGGGTCCATCAAGCCCAGCATCCTGTTTCCAACAGAGGCCAAACCAGGCCACAAGAACATAGAACAGCCCTATCTAGGTTACCAATTTAAACACTGGTGCTGTAGAAAGTAATAGGGATGTGAATCGTGTCCTCGATCGTCTTAACGATCGATTTCGGCTGGGAGGGGGAGGGAATCATATTGTTGCCGTTTGGGGGGGTAAAATATCGTGAAAAATCGTTAAAAATCGTTAAAAATCGAAAAATCAAAAAATCGAAAAAACCGGCACACTAAAACCCCCTAAAACCCACCCCCGACCCTTTAAATTAATCCCCCACCCTCCCGAACCCCCCCCAAATAACTTAAATAACCTGCGGGTCCAGCGGCGGTCCGGAACGGCAGCGGTCCGGAACGGGCTCCTGCTCCTGCATCTTGTCGTCTTCAGCCGGCGCCATTTTCCAAAATGGCGCCGAAAATGGCGGCGGCCATAGACGAAAAAGATTGGACGGCAGGAGGCCCTTCCGGACCCCCGCTGGACTTTTGGCAAGTCTCGTGGGGGTCAGGAGGCCCCCCACAAGCTGGCCAAAAGTTCCTGGAGGTCCAGCGGGGGTCAGGGAGCGATTTCCCGCCGCAAATCGTTTTCGTACGGAAAATGGCGCCGGCAGGAGATCGACTGCAGGAGGTCGTTCAGCGAGGGTTCCGGCGCCTCGCTGAACGACCTCCTGCAGTCGATCTCCTGCCGGCGCCATTTTCCGTACGAAAACGATTCGCGGCGGGAAATCGCTCCCTGACCCCGCTGGACCTCCAGGAACTTTTGGCCAGCTTGTGGGGGGCCTCCTGACCCCCACGAGACTTGCCAAAAGTCCAGCGGGGGTCCGGAAGGACCTCCTGCCGTCCAATCTTTTTCGTCTATGGCCGCCGCCATTTTTCGGCGCCATTTTGGAAAATGGCGCCGGCTGAAGACGACAAGATGCAGGAGCAGGAGCCCGTTCCGGACCGCTGCCGTTCCGGACCGCCGCTGGACCCGCAGGTTATTTAAGTTATTTGGGGGGGGGGGTTCGGGAGGGTGGGGGATTTAATTTAAAGGGTCGGGGGGGGGTTTAGGGGGTTTTAATGTGCCGGCTCACGATTCTAACGATTTATAACGATAAATCGTTAGAATCTGTATTGTATTGTGTTCCATAACGGTTTAAGACGATATTAAAATTATCGGACGATAATTTTAATCGTCCTAAAACGATTCACATCCCTAGAAAGTAATGTTAGACAAGACTTAGCTTTTCTAGACTTATATGATTATGTAGGACAGGCTTTTATTGGGTATCATATGACTGTTTACATTTACAGTATTTCCTATAATCTAGTGTGTCTTCATCTAGCTTCCACTGTAAAATTCATAATGTATCCTTTCCTATCTAAAATGTTTACCTTCATTATTATTATTATTATTTATTGAACTTAATATATCACCTGTAACAAATTTATCAAAGCAGTTTACAGAATAGCACGAGCATAAACGCCAATCAGAAGAAATAAAGCACGTAATAAATACATATGCAAACAAAGCCCAGTTAAATTGTACAAGTCTGCATCAACAGTTAAAAGCCTGGATAATGAGTCATGTTGTGACTGATTTCTGGAATTTCAAGTAATTTGATTCAAATTGAATATCAATGGGAAGTGTGTTCCGACCGCCATTCCATCCAGGGATGGAATGGCGGTCGGCCCTGTGCACAGCAGCAACGCTCCACTCCACCCAGGCATAGTTCATCATGTTTCAGGTCCTAGCATGCATGTTAGAATCCTTGGTCCGTGTTTCTAGACGGGTCGGGTGGACAGTACGCCCAGGTTGACATTCCAGGGATGGAATGGCGGTTGGAGATTCCGACTGCAAATAGAACAGAAGAAAATGAAATTGAACCGTGATAAAGATATCGTTGGAGACCCTGAAATTTGTCTGAATTAATCATTACCCCTGAAGCAGGACCAGGACGGTCCGAAACACGGCCGTGTCGGGATGTTTGAAAGATGAGTATACCTTTGGGCTTTTGCAATAGGAAATCTTTTAGAGTGATTTAAAGAGTTGGAGAGTGATTTTTTATGTTGGAAGTTTGATCTAGTTTCAAAGTTTGTGCGATTGTGATGCACTTAATGACTTTTAGTAGCGTGGGTCTTGCAATGTTTTTTTAAAAAACAGTTTAAAAAAATCTTCAAAAAAATTTCACAAGATAGTGTTTGTGATTAATAAAGTAAATCTGGACCTGTACACTACAAATTAGTTTGTATGCCTAACACACTCATGTAGACCAGAGGTCCTTCAAATATATAAATAATTGAATAGTGATCTATTGAGGTGGTTCTACATTCGTGATCATTGTGAAATGGTACACTAGTGGCCTTTGTACAGTTTGATGTGTGTTTCACAACTTTGGAGGCTCTAGATAGAATAAAAGTATTTTTTGGGCATATTGTGTGTGATTGATATATAAGTGAGATAGAGCATGTTTGTGATTGAGAGCTTTTGTGTAAGTGAAATAGAGAGAGCATGTGTGTGATTGAAAGCCTGTGTGTAAGTAAGAGAGAACGAGAGCACTGTGTGATTGAGAGAGACTGGCCAGAGAGGTGATGTGTGTATGTGTGTGAAAGACTGATCAGGGAGTGACTGGTGTGTGTGTGTGTGTGTGTGTGTGTGTGAGAGAGAGAGAGACAGGTTGGGGAGATGATTGGTGTGCAAGAGACAGAAACTGGTCCTGAGGGTGTGACTGGTGTGTGTGTGAGAGAGACAGAAGCGACTGGTTGTGGTCCCTAAGGAAGAGGACAGTGAGGACAGCTTCAGCAGCTACTGCTGCTTCTGGTGTGGCCTGCAAGGGAAAGGAGGTAGGAGAATTGCTGGAGAGGGAAAGTAAAGGTGGCTTTTTAAGTTCATTTTTCTGATTGACTACCATTTTAATTATTGGGTAGTATGTGATGTGTCTGCTGTTTGAAATATTTTATTGGTGTTTGGTAAAGCTTTCAAAATTTGCATGAGTCTTTAATTATTGGATATTCTATTCATCAGCTGTTTTGAAATTATTTATTAGTATGATTTTACTATTATGATTAATGATTTATATATCTGATTTTATTGATTATTTCATGAGGAATGATGAAATTTTTGTTTTTCCATTGTTGCACTGTATAGAGTCTGGCATGATGTGTTTTACAGTTCAGTTGTCTGCACATTTCTATTTATACTTTATGTGGCTTTATTCTGTATTTGGTGAGGGTTTGTGTTCTGCATGCAAAGACTGAGATGAAGCATTCTTTTAATATGTGGTTTCTCTATAGGGATCTGTAGTAGCTTTAGCTTAGCCTGTTCTGTTTTCCTGATAGGAGGTGTATTGATATTTTAGATTCTGGTGTAATATTTGTGGTATTCTTTTTCGTAGGTAGGGTTGTTATTCTTTGAGTGTTGGCAGATAGTACTGTGTTGATACGGGAGGACCATGCCAAAATATATCACAATAGGAATGATGCCATATGAATTCCAAGATGCAGTTTTCTTGTTGGCATCACAACAGTGCATGAAATTATCACAATAACATATATATTAATTTTACCTCAGAATGTAACTTTTCATGTAAAATATGTTAAATGCATAATTTTAAATTGTGTATGGGGAGGTGGGGGTAGGGCGCCAGGCTGTAAGGTTTGCCTAGGGTGCCTAATACGCTTGCACCGGCCCTGTGCACAGCAGCAAAGCTCCACCCCACCCAGGCATCGTTCATCATGCGTGTTAGAATCCTTGGTCTGTGTTTCTAGACGGGTTGGGTGGACAGTACGCCCAGGTTGACAGTTGTGCCGCATGCTGAGCCTCGTCTTGTCTTGCCCTCCTTGTCTTTCCCTATCAACACCACAGCGACCTGACTTCCTCCGCTCTGCCAGCCTGTCTTGCCCCTATCAACTTTCTGCCACTCTGCCTTGCTGCCATACACCAGATGACTCACTCAGCTCCTTGTGGTGTTCTTGCCACTATCATGGTTCCTCTCAGTCAGGCCGATACAGTACAGTGCACTCCGGTGGAGCGCTCTGTTAGCCCAGGTTTGGACGCACATTTTTGACACGCTAGCTTTACCCCTTATACAGTAAGGGGTAATAGCATGTCAAAAACGCGCGTCTACCCCCCCCCTCTGAAACTAATAGCGCCCGCAACATGCCGTACATTTTACTTTCAGAAATTAACGCCTGCCCAAAGGCAGTCAGCGGGTTTGAGAACCGATGCCAGCAAAATTGAGCGGCAGCTGTCAAACCCGTTGACAGCTGCCGCTCTTTTACCGCTGGCCCTAATTTGCATAGGCCACCCTCCTGAATCGGCGCCCAGGAGAGTGGCCTGTGCGCGCGCCGGGAGAGTGGGCACTCGCCCACTCTCCCGGCGCGTGCACAGGCCACTCTCCCTGTTTTTCTGTATTGGCCTGAGTGTGTTGGTGCTAGTCTCTCTGCTTGCTATGTTCCCTCTTCATTGTGCTGTAGGATATTGATGTCACTTGCTTGCCACTTTGCCTGTCATGCTGCCTTTGAGGGCTCATGCAACTATTATCGGTGCTCTCCTTTGAAACTGTGGTGTGTTTTAGACACTCTCGCTGCTGCTTTGCACCTCTGTTAAAGCACTCTATCCACTCCTGGTACCCCTTTGCCCCTTTACAATGCCTTAGGCTATTCATGCCACTTTGGTGCCACTTTGCCACAGTCTAAGTACCTTGGAGCTCTTTTCTCATTCTGATGATTGCTCCCCAGAAGTTTCATCAGAATTGATAAGAGAACCCCAATTCTGCAGCCAAAAATAGGCTGCAAATACTTCCCCCATGGACTTTAATGGGAAATCGGAAAACAAATAAACAAATCAAATGAATTGTTTTTTCCCCATGAAACAAATGCAATGTATTTGGGTCCCTGGTGAAACAAATATGAATCAAAACAAATGTTTTCCTTCTGAGCATCCCTATTGACTGTAGACCAGCTTGACAATAGCATAGTCAGTGGTTTTAGAGTTCCATCCCTCCCTCCCATACACATACACTGATCTATGAGAAATGTAAGGCCCATGCTGGAAAAGCAACATCATGCCCACTTCCCTAGTATGAAAGCTGGCCTTGGAGTGTTTTCCTGTCTTTTCTGTACTTGGTCTGCCATTTGACAGTAGGTAATGGAGCCTCCTAGTCTCTTTAGAACTTGAGGATTAGCTGAGGTCCTGCCTATGTGAATTTGGGTATAAAATCCGGGGTTCAGTTGCGCGCAAAAGGGGTGCCACCCCCCCCACACTTACCCTCCCTTCCCCTATCTAACCCACTCCTCAGCCCTAAACTAAAACCCCCTCCTGACCTTTTATCTCGAAAGTTACGCCTGCCTCCAGGCAGCGTAACTTGCGCGTGCCGGCCGGCTGCCGGCGGCACAATCTCTTGGCACAGCGGCTGTGCCGGAGGCCTCGGTCCCGCCCCGGCACACTCCTGGACTGGCACCCTGTCTCCCAGCCCCACCCCCAGAACACCCCTTTTGGCAAGCCCCAGGACATATGCGCATCCCGGGGCTTGCGTGTGCTGCTGAGCCTAGGTTCGGCGTGCGCAAGTGCAGATTTTCTCGGGTTACGCGCATATGTTACGCACGTAGCCTTTGAAAATCTTACCCCTTAGGTTTTAAGACTATTCCAGTATCCTGCTGCTTTTTTCCTCCAGATTTCTCTATCTTCGGTGTACTTTCTTTCCTTAGGGGTCAAATGGAAACTTCCCAAATCGCCCAATTCTGATATTTCAATTGGAGCCTGAAGCTCAGGCTCTGTAGATATTAATCCTTAATTTCTCTCTGATCTTCCCCTAATATCTCCAGACTACTTAGAGCTTCTCGAGATTTTCCTGGCCCTTCTGATGGGGAAAACCCCTTTTCTGCCAGGTGGTGGAGGTGTTGCCAGCTCCCCCGTGCTTAACAAGGTCTCTTCGACAATGGTAAGTGGATTCTGCACCGAACCCACTCCTAGAGCGGTCTGCTCTATGGGGAGTTCCCTGAGGGGGTACCAAGCCACTCCGTCACACTCCTCTGCCCCGATTCTGCAATTGCAATACCAGAGGAAGGCTTTAACTTTGCCTTCCTTTTGGTATGCGGCATTATTAACTTTTAAGAAATATGAAACAGGAATTTCAACACTGGGGTAATGAGAAGGCAGGAGGAGGCCTGTCATTGCACACAAACAAAAGATGCTTCTCTTATGGAGGTTTATCGCGATTAAAAAGAGCTCAGAAAATTTGTGGCCTACCTGAGGCAATAATCTTCAGGAACCTATATTTCTGAAATACTGGCAAGTAAGCGAAGTCCAGGTGAAATCCAGGCGAAGCCAGGCTTTGGCAGCGTGCCGCGGATGGACTGGTTTTGTTGGTCTTTCTCTGGGTCCCGCCCCTTGACGTCAGCAAGAATCACCGCAGCAGAGTCCCGTCAGGGCTAGAAGCAAGCCTTATCCCCGGAATGGTTCAGCTACAAGGTAAGAAATCCTCCTTCTCCTCTTGTCTCCTGCATCCAGTCTTATGTACATACCCACGGAACAAATTAAATGAATGGCCCAATGAATGCACATCCCTAGTAGGTAAATGTGCTGGGTGCACTTAAATGCAGTGAAAATCTCATGAATGTTCATGGAACATATCATAAAAACCAGATCGGTCTGTGGTCATGGAGAACAACTAGAAAACTGAGATCCCTTTGCAGTCTGTTTTTGTATCTCTCTACGTTTATTGATCCATCTCTCTTTGTTTTCCATCCTGAGATTGCACTGTAGAACTATGCTACTGAAACATAGAAACATAGAAATGATGGCAGAAAAGAACCAAATGGTCCATCCAGTCTGCCCAGAAAGCTTATAGTAGTATCCGCCATGCCATGCAGATTACTTCCATGCTTATCAGTTTCCCAGACCATCTAAGACAGGGTCCTGGTTGGTTGCTGTCTGAATCCAATTCCCCTTTACCCCTTGAGGATTGCAATTTTATAATCAGTAGGGGTGTGCTTTGTTTTATGTTTTTTTTGTCTCATTTTCATTTTCAGTCATTTTTCTCTTTGATTTTATTTTTTAAATGGTTCAGGGGGTGTTTATTTCAGGTTTTCCTAATTTTGGAGTTAGTGCGCACTAATTGAAAATGTTACAAATATGTTAAAAAGTATCAATTGGGAGAGCAGTTTGTTAGCTTGAGGTATGGTTCTGCATTCCATTAGCTGTCTCCTTAGTTATTTGTTTATGTTGCCAAAGTTGCAAGGTAGTGTTTGAGGGGGATCGTCAGTGACTGGTAACAAGTCTAACCAAACAAGTGATATAATAATTAGGTATGTGAATCGGTACCCGGACTCATTTCCGGTATCGGGTTTGTAAAAAAACCATGGGAAATCTTCGTTCCCGTGGTTCTGAGCATTTTTTTATTTTTTGCTGTTGCAAGCTGAAAAAAAAAAAACCCACCCCGACCCTTTAAATTTAATTATTTAGAATTTCCCACCTTCCTGAACCCCCAAAACATTTCTAAAGTACCTGGTGGTCCAGCGGGGGTCCCGAGAGCGATCTCCCACTCTCGTGCCGTTGGCTGCCAGGAAAACAAAATGGCGCCGATGGCCCTTTGCCCTTACCATGTGACAGGGGCTATCGGTGCATTGGCAGGCCCCTGTCACATGGTAGGAGCAATGAATGTCCCGCACCATTTTTTAAGATGGTTGTTCCCCGGGACCCCCGCTGGACCACCAGGTATTTTAGAAACGTTTTTGGGGGGTCGGGAGGGTGGGGCGCTTCTAAATAATGAGATATACAGGGTTGGGGTGGATTTGGGGGTTGTTTTTGTATGCCCTTTCTTCCCACCCACCCCCCCTCCAAAACCTTAAGAGAAACCGATGAAAATTTTGTGGGGTTTCCTATTGCTTCGGGGACCCCCCAATGTTTGACGAGTTTGAAAATATTGTGTGATATTTTCAATCGTCAGAAAAACAATTCATATCCCTAGTAATAATAGCATCAAGTTCTAGTCAGCCAAAGCAAAATCATCTAATGCAAATGCATACTTTTAATTAATCAATCCATTTATATTTTAGGAAATGGGACCTTACATTTTGGGATATGCATACTTTTAATTTCCCTGGTGTGTGTCTATGTGTTGGGGAGGGGGGGGGGGGACTGCTTAGAGAGGAGGTGACTGGGGTGACAGGTGATAGAGAGACTTGTTGGGGAAATGACTGGTGAAAGATAGCGGATGTGAGTGTGGGGGTTGACCTGTCACCCCGTCAGTCATACACCCCCCCCCCACACACACACACACACTAGGCTGCCTCTCTCTCCTGTACAGTCACCCCAGTCACTCCCTCTCCCACCAGTCAGCATCTCAACCAGTCTCTCCCACATGTCACCCCATACAGTCACCCCAGTCACTGACCCGCTCACCAGTCACCTCCACACAAAACAGGCTGTCTCTCTCTCACTGGTCACCATTCACCACTCTAACCAGTCTCTATCTGACCTGTCACCTCATATAGTTACCCCCAGTCCTCAACACTCTCACCAGTCATCCCCACACCCACCAAGGGAATTAAAGTATGCATATTCCAAAATGCTAGTACCCCCTTTCCTAAAATACAAACAGGCTGATGTGATATCATCACGTAGAAAATGGGTGCTCAATGCTGATTGCCCGCTTTCCTAACATGCACCCAACCACCTCTCCTGGGTTCCCGATGAAAATTTAAATGACCTGCTGTGCTAAAAAGGATATGCTATGGAAAACTGTGAGTCCCTAACGTGTCTTTGGCATTGGTCATGCAGGAGAAATGGCTGGGTGCCCAGTGGCTGACCTGACCTAAACTCCCTCCCCCCAAGGTCTGACCCAATGAGCAAGTGGTTCGGGCCAGAGCAAGGGGTCCTGAACCTGAAATCAGGAATCCAAGGTCTGAATGATAAAACCGCCCTTGCCCTTGCCAGACTGCAAATCTCCTCCCTCTGGGCACTTAATATTAATGTATTCACTCCTTTACTTATTGCCGATTGGGCCATTCATTGTCACGTCAGTGAAAGGACCAATCGGGAACAGCCCTTCCAGAGCAGGGTCTCTGGCAGGGGTTCCTGGCCAGGAGGAAGTACAATCTGGCAAGGGCAGTTTTTATCATACTTACCTTGGTTTCCCGATTTCAAGTACAGGACCCCTGGATCCAACCCAGACCGCTTGGCCCTTTGGTCCTTAGTCAGACCAATAAATTTTTTTTTTTTTTTACCTTACTCCTTTTTTCTGTTCCTCTGACTTAATAGTGCCATGATATTAAGTTGGAGGAAGAACTGAAAGTAGTAATTTCTGCTTTTCTGTACACTTTTGGGCTCCTCAAAATTTTACGCCTGATCCAGGGCAAGTGTTAACTTTGGAGAGTAAAATGTGTGATTCAGGCACACATTTATTTTTTGCATTGGGGGGAATAGCTAATAACCTCATCAACACAAATTTACATGTGATAAGTCCATTTTGGATGTGCTAACCCCTGTTTTGCATCGTGTCCAATTGCTCATTAAGCCATATGTTGCCCGCAGCACATGGTATTGCATTGGCCCAGAAGGAATTAGCAAATTCAAAATATACATTTGCATTACATGCTTTCACTTTTGCTGACTAGAACTTATTAGTTTAAATTTCTTACCAGGCACTAGACATCCCCCCGCAAACATCACCTTGCAACCTTGGCAACACAGACAATTAACTGTGGAGACAGTCAATGGGAATGCAGAACCATACTTCTAGCTAACTAACTGCTCCCCCAAATTATACTTTTTCAGTTAGTGTGTGCTAACACAAAATATCAATTTTTACAAAATTTTGTCTTTTGTTTTTCATTTGGCGGCCTTTCAGAAATAGGACAAAGTAAACAATTTAATTGCTGTTTTCTAATTTGTTAAAAACGAATGCACACCTCTAACAATCAGCAGTTTTGCCCCAGAAAGATTGGGGACTGAAATAAGTAGCTTTCATGCAGTAAATAATATAAGATGTATTTGACATTGAGTTTTGCTGTGAGATTTAGGCACCTAACTACAGACAAACAAACAAATAAATAAATTAATAATATGATCTTAGATCATTTAAATTAGATTTTTTGTTATCTTCAAAACAAAACTTGATACAGTTTTTCCTCCTGCAAAGCAGCTTTGCAATGATGCAGCCTCATCATTATAGCAGGTCAGAGATAGCCAGTAGGCACAGAATTTACCGTACATATTTGGTATCCAATCAGTGGGAGACACACTAACAGGCATGAAAAATAATGCTTAAACATGCATTCTCATCTTTTATGCTATGGGTTTTCTATGTAATATAAAGGTGCTATGCACATGTGGCTAATTAAATGGGATATATAAGCAAATCTCATGACTCTCTTCCAAAAATGCATGCTAAGCTACATTCGCATAAAACACATCCAGCTACCAAATCAAGATTTGATTATGAGAGGAAAAAATGTCCTTTTGTCCTTTCCCCACTCCCATTTTAATTAAAAATAGTTTAACTTACATAATGAGCTAACTTACATTATCATCTCTAGAGAGGGAACATTTCAAAGGCACTTCTGTAGGTTAAATGGTATTTAACAGGTAAAAATGGGCACTATGAAAGTATCCTACCCTGTCTGCACAGAAATGGTTGCATGTAGTGCCAGCATCTGCACATGTTTATGAGCAGAGAGAGAGGAGGTGATCCTGGAAGCAGATTTGGGGAAGGGGTTAGCACTCACACAGTTACACTCACACGTGTCCTCGCATAATCTCACTGGAAAATGTACCCACACAAATAAAAGGCGCAGGACTGCGCAAATACTTTTTCCAACCAAAGTTTCGAAGGACAGGTTTTCCCCTTGAAAACTGATGCAAACTCTGCAGGTAGAAAGTACCTGCAGACTTTATACTTCGCACAGGTTGAAACTGAAAGCTGCCTTCACAGAAAACTGAAAGGCTGAGAAGTACGAAGTTATATGGAATCAAAGTTGGGCCATAAAACAAATTATTTGTGTTGAATCTGAAGGACAAATTCATACTTTTAGCCAAGTTATCAGGCAATAAAATCTTCAAATGATTGGGGGGCCACTGGACTCTGCTGAGTAAAGGATTCATGAACTGACATCATTGCATTATTAGCCTTGCTACCCTGATAGGATTTGCACTGCCTGGAGCTCTTTATATGCCTCTCACTTGGCCTCTGTTACCCTTGTCATTGATCTATCCTTGAGATCTTTGCTCCAGGCTGGGAGTTTGTTGTTTGAGATAAGACCAAAACCAAAAGTCACTGTAATATCCATATCTTTACCAAATTAATGGACTTGGCTATTTTGCTTCAGACTATGTAGAGTGACTGCCACAGGTCTGATTTAAAAAACAACAGATCGCAAGAGAAGAAAACCTGATGTAACTGGGAGAAGGTGTGTGTGTGTGTAGGGGGGCGGGGGGTAGTGGAACATGATTAATAGCAATGCATCAAAGAGCTTGGCTAACAAATGCCCAAGAGCACTTTATGGTATTTGATATTGGCTCATTCAATATATTCAGCAAGAAATGACAAAATCTATTCCCTGTTTTCTCCCCTTACGGGGCTTTACTGAGACCCCTTACTGTGCTTCATTTCCATTACTCTTTCCAGTCTGCTTGCTTTACTACCACACAGCTTTCTTTTGCCTCTTTTGTTAATACAGTTTGGGGTATTTTTATTCTTTCACGCTTCATAGTAATTTTCTGCAATCTCCTTTGGCCTTGGTGGCCATTTACAATGATTAGCAGTTTGCAAAAGGTAATGAGTTTCTCTGTCTTTCCTTTCTCTAGTTCTCACCATTTCTTTTCGTTTTATTCTTGCACATCTTCCGGTTATTCCACTGACAGCCGCATAATTATGCAACTTAATGCTAACACAAGGCACATAAAGGACCTTCTCTTAAAATTAAGAGAAGGAAAAAGCTTGATGATTATCTCTACATTGTCTTTCAAATAAAATAGCTGTTTTAATTGTTAGTGTCTTCCAAATAAGAAAGGTTGAAAAAAGAGAGGTAGAAAAGGAAGAAAAGAGTGATTTGTAGATGTGCATTTTCTCTTTGCTAAAGGCTTCTAGCTAAATATAACATGTTTCTTCCTACAATGACAGCAGCCAGCCACTTAGCATGCTTTAAGAATTACACTTTCAAAAATAATTATTGTTTCTAAAGTCTGTTTTCCAGATATCTAAAGGTTAATAAAGAATGTCTACTGTTCATTTAAGATACCTTTTTCTTCTTTAGAAGTTGATTTTAAACACCTGCTAAAAACACATTAAACAGCTTTTGCCTCTCAAAATAAAAAACATCTTGACTCTTTGGAAGTAAAAGCCTTTGAAGGGCCTCTAATTTCCTGAGACTATGGATTTTATCACACATGCACAGGAGCTGTAGAGTTCGATACTGCACATTTTTAACCACCAGCGAAAGACGGAAGAAGACTAATGCCAACATTCTGCTCGTCTTTATGACCGTGCTTTGTAGTTTCCCAAAGGAAAACAACTGCTGTGGAGTCATGAAGACAGTGTAGGGTCAAAGCTGCACAGTAGTCAGGAATATGCTTTTATTTCTCAAGAAAAATCCCAGAAAAGAGTTTCAAAGGGGGAAAAAAAAAAAGCATTGCCATTGCTAGAGCATAGCAATGAACAGAATCCAGCAAACAGGAAAAAAATTACTGCTATTTCAGAGTCTGACCATGGAAATGCTTCTCTATATTTTAACTCGAGCAAACAAAAAAATGTTTCTTATGTGCTTTCTATGCATTCAAAAGTGAGAAACACATGCTGTTTTTCTTCAAAAGTATAAACCATTTATATTCTTTAGATCATCCCAAGATAATTACTCAGTCTCACATCACAGTAAATAGTCAGACACCCTGATGTGTATTGACTTCAATTTTTTCTTGAAGTTATACTGATCAGTACTAATTATCCCTTTATATAGTCAGTTCATTAAGTAAAGCATTTAAATAACAACTGGTAACACTTATATTAATAAATACATTTTTATAGCATAGAATTAAAGAATAAGTAATTAATCTCATAGCCATATTGCAACATTATCAGTATTCTTGAGATTTCAAAAGGTTTCTTCCAATTGTCATATCAGTTTGACAGATTCATCAATGTCATATATCCATGCAAAATCATATGAGATCAACACAATTAACAAAAATCAATATTACAATCATAATTATTGTATTACAAATACCATCTTTAATATATCATTAGGAAATAAGATTTAGTATATTTCAGAAATAAATTGAATATGAATATGGGTTAACTAATTCTGAACAGAAGCATATATTAAGCAAAAAAGCTCTCTTTATCCATGCAAAATCTAAAACACCTGTTTAAATGTTTGGATTGTTTTGAATCAATGTGTTCACAAGAGATAAACTGAACAACATGCTTTTCCAATCTTGATTCTTCAGAGCTGCTAGCTGACTTCTAGTCATGAGTCAGTCCTGGCATATTGTTTTATTACATTTTTATTAGAACAAAAATATCAATAGAAGTCTTGAAGCAAAAGGCAAAAATACATAACGGTGCTGAAAACTGAAAGTAAAATGACCAGAACAGAAAAAGAAAAAATGTCAATGAAAGCTAAGAGCAATATCTCCATGGGATCCAACCCACACTATAACCATAGAGAAACCATAAGAATGCCAATAGAAAAAAACAAGAAAAGAATAAAATAGAATAGAGTATGCGGCCTACAAAGACAGCCCCAGAAACCCATTTCCAAAGATGCAGGAAAGCATATAAGTAGCAAAAAAAATGCATTATAGAAAGTGAAAAAGAGAAACAACCATTTAACAAGGGGCCACAGAACCCCCCCCAAGGGCTTGCCCATCCTCCCTACTTATTAAATACAAAAATGACCTCCCTATTTTCAAGTCATCCAGATAAAAATCTCTGACTTGCTCTGTCAGACACTCCATAGCATACATTTGCCACAAATATTGGAACCACAAGAATAAAGAAGGGTTAGAACGGGAACTCCACTATAGAGCTATAAAGCTTCCACAGCTACTAACATATGAACCAGCAAAGAAGGGTGATTTACAAAGCTATATCCTAACAAAATCAAAGCAGGTTTTGAGGGCAGTTTCATGCTAGTAATTTGATAGATCTAAAGAATGTTTTCAGACCAAAACAAGGAGTTGATGGAAGAAGACCTCCAAACATGGAAAAAGTACCCTGATCTCCACAACCTCTCCAGCAGAGGAGATACGATTTTGACCCGTCTTACTGTCATAAAAATACCACTGCAGAGCCGATAGATGCTCACCTCCTCAGAGGAATCGGATTGCCGGGAGAGGAGATGCAGGGGGACAGCTGCGGAGACGCTGTAACAGCCGGCGCCCTTCATGACTCAGGGACATCTCTCTCTCTCTGGCAGAAAGAACAGCCCCTGTGAACCCAGCGGCAAGTCGGACGACTAACCTGGAACACTCGGAGTTATTTCCAGGTCACGCCAGGGAGGGGGCCCCGCGAGGAACTGAGGGAGCTCTGGTAGGATCGGGACCGCCAGTAACCTCTGGGACGGAGGGTGAAGAGCCTGAGGGAGGAGAAATGCAGGCTTTGGAAGAGTTAGTTTCGTGGCACCTTGGAGGGGAACCTGGAGAAGAAATATTGCAGGAAAGTTACCCCGAACCACCTCCAATGGTAAGACCAGAAACTTTTTCTCTCAAATCCATTTGGATGGCAATAGAAACTTTGAACAATAATGTGGCTATACAAATCAGACCTATTGTGAGAAAAATGGGACAAACTGAGATGCAGCTGCAAAAATTAAAAGAACAAGTTATAGAACATAAAAGGGAAGTTGCAATGCTAAAATCAGATATTGGGGAAATGAAAAAAATTAATCAAGGAATGATAGTTAAGGATAATTTATATTTATTAAGAAAAATTGAAAATTTGGATAACCAACAAAGAAGCAAGAACCTACGATTGATTAATTTCCCCAAGAAAACTACTGTTACATCGACAGAAATGTGGACTAAGGGCCTCATTTTTTAAAGTATCGCAGGCCTGCAATACTTTAGGTACTGAGGGGCGGGGGGTTGACCCGGGGGGGCGGTCCTGCGCTAGCTAGCAGCGATCGCACCGCTGTGGTGCGATCGCTGCCGGTTTCGCACCCAATAGGCCTTAGTTCTCGCCCTACCTCCGTGGGCCCCGCGCCGACCTCGAGGGAATCGGGGTGTCCGTCTTCCGCATCCCTCCTCCTCCGCTGCGACGACAGCCGACCGGTACGGGCCCTCCCGCCGCCCAGCGCCACCCGAATCCAGCAAGGGAGGAGTCCTCGGGGACTGCCACTCCTCCTGCCGACGGCCGCAGACCGACGCCCC